>NC_133618.1:450331553-450599053 GCF_048593235.1 Sminthopsis crassicaudata | reverse complement strand
TTAGGAAACTTAGGTTTGCATTCTGACTTTGAACATTGGGTAATTTCCTTCTGTTTCATTGTGAAATGAAAATGTTAGACTAGATTAATTTAAATTGGGATCCAATTTAATCTCTCCCTTATTGATGGCTAGATTTACATGGATCTGTGAATTTAGATCTGAAAAAACTTGCATTTTTAGCACTTACACTAACCTTTAACTGAAACCTTTAACTGAAATTTAGCATTTTCTTCAAATATGAATTTTAAAATCCACATAATTCTAAGAAAGAGTAAATAAACTTCACTTGATTATCCATAATACAGTTATGAACCCTGTGTAGTATATGATTGCTAAGGACCTATGACTCTATGGCAGGATTTATTAAACCTGTAATGGAAAAAGGCCCTGAGGCTTCAGAGAGCTGGCAGGACATAAAGGAGAGAACACTGGCTGTTTTGTCTTTGTTTTATTCTCCTGGTAGCTTAGGAAAAACAGCTTTAGGTCAGAGAGAAAATGGGGAAGAGTCTGGGAGCTTTCTGCTCCAAGTAGAATGCGATCCTTGTATGCTTCTAATAAGTTTCTATTTCTCTCTACCTTTGTATATGCCCCTGCTTGAATGAGCATAGGATCTCTGATCTGAAAAGGATTTAGAACAGAAGTTATCAGGGCTAGAGGGACTTCAAAATAAGATATCAGAACTAAAGAGACTTACTTTACAAATGGGGAAACTGAGGTCCAGAGAGGCAAAGAGATTTAAGTGGCAGACCTACTACTTGACATCCAGGCCAAGTCTCTTTTCAAGTAATAATAATAAATAATAATAATAATAATAATAATAACAATAATAAAATCATGAACATCATCATCATCAACATCATATTTCTATAGTCCTTTGAGAATTTGAAAATGTAATCTTTCTATTAGTTCTGTGAGATAGTGCAGAGATCATTCCCATTTAACAGAAGAGAAAAATAAGGCTCAGAGGTGGATAGTGACTTGTTCTATACCATACTGAGATAGCATTTGAGTAGGAATTCAAAGCCCCTCTTTAGATTGCCAAGGCTCAGGGCTCTCTTTAAATCATTGTGCTGCTGCTGTTGCTGTCTATGAACCACTACATTCACCTTCTCAGCCCAGCACTCAAGTGTGCTCTTGCTAAGTCATCCAAGTGAGAAATCATCTGTTCTGGCAGGCCTGGGTTTATTTTGGCTCTGCCTTCTTGGCTCTAGGGCTTCATTCATCCAGTTGCTTCCTTGGGATTAATTCTGGTGCATTTTCCCAATTCTGGCTCCAGCTTTATCAAGGAGATTTGTTTTCTGCTGGGCCAAATGCCCAGCCTCTTATAATGGTACTATTGTACCTTCTTAAAGCCTGGATTTTCCTGTGGGGACAGACACCAGAGTGGGATCGCAGGGGCTAAGATTAGACTCACTAAGGTTGAGCTTAAGCTCCTCCCCCCAAAAATGGGTATGATGGAAGCTGTGGTCCTAATGAGGTTTGGAACCATTTCCCCCTCCTTCTCCATTGCTTTTGCTACCATGGTTCTTGGTCCCAAACTATGGCCCAAGAGACCCTGATCTTCCTCAGGTGGCTATTTCAGGGCAGGCAGGTAAAGAAGGGGAATATAGTTGTGTATATGGTCAAGGGCTCTATGTCTGAGGGGTCAGCTTTTCCCATAGTGCTTATCCCAAACACAAAGATGTCATCTACTTTGGCCAGTTATTCACTGGGTCTTGTCATTTGTCCGCACTTACCCCTAGCCTCCAAGCCCCCAAGCCCAATACACACACACACACACACACACACACACACACACACACACACACACTCCTCTACTCCCTCCCCTTTAAGTATATGAAGATTCAGACTTAACAGTGAAAAAATACACAGGCAAATGTATATCTGTACATATATTAACATGTACATGTGTAGCACAATACACATATAGACAAAATAATTTGTCCCTAGGCATACATATCAATAGATTTAAATACAGGCATAAAAACATATTCACATATAGATATCCTTACATGTAGATACAATCATCCATTTGTAAACATTTTTATACATTTGCATAGATATGCATCCATGCATTTATGTACATCAACATGTATAAGACATATAAATGTCTTAAATGCTAGAGGAAGGAGGGAAATCCCTATATTCATGCATAGACTTGGATGTACATCTTTATATTTAGAGCCAGGAGAATGAGATTTGTTTCCCAGCTCCAACGTTTACTAATTGTGTGATTATGACGGAGTTATTTAATGTCTCTAAGCTTCAATTTTCTTATTTGTAAAACGGCTCTGCTGCTTGCTTATGGAATCTTGGACAATTCACTAAACTTTTCTGTGCCTCAGTTTCCTCATCTAGAAAATGAGCAAATTGGACTAGGTAGTTTCTAAGATCCTTTGTAGCTTTAAATATTAGGATCCCATGACACATTCTTTGCTCTGGGCATTATGCCTCTCTTAATGCAGCCTAGGCTTACATTAACTTACCCTCTTCTATATAATAAAAATGTGACATTATAATAAAAACAACAACAATAATATTTTCTCCCATTTAATAATAACAATTATAACAACAATTGCAACAATAATAACAATGCCTGGAAATCTATTAAAATACCCAGAAGAACTGCTTTCTAGCCAAACCTTCTCCATCCTGTACAAAGAAAGGTGATTTTTTTTTTTATCACAAGTGGCAGACTACAAGTATCTCCATTAAATTTCATCTTATTTGATTTGGTCCAATATTCTATAGTGCCAAGATATTTTTGGACCCTGAATCTATCATTCAATATGTTAACTCTCTTAGCTTTGTGTCTGCAAATTTTACAAGCACAACACCTATGATGTTATTCCAGTGATTGACTGAAGTGTTAAATAGCACTTGGCCAAGGACCAATCCCTGAAGTCTTCTAATGGAGATTGTATTCTAAGTTGACATTGAACCATTAATGACTACTCTTTAGATCCAAATGTTTAAGCAGCTCCAAATCCACATGACTCTATTATCCTGCCTCTATTCACTTTTCCCTTAAGAATAATGTGTGATTTGTCAAGTACTTTTCTCAGATCTGAGTAAGCTATATCTACTTCATTAACCTAATCTTCTAATCAAGTAACCCTGTCAAAAAAGGAAATGAGGTTAATCTGGCATGACTTGTTCTTAATGTAACCAGGCTAGCTCATTGTTATTTCTGCTTCCTTTAAAAAAATTTTTTTTTTGTATCTTTTATTTTTACACATTGCCTAGATTTTTCTCTATATCCTTTTCTTCCCCCATCTCTCAGAAATCTATCTCTTATAACAATGTTTTTTTTAAAAGGGAAAAGAAGAAGAAAACACAAAGTCAATGAACACATGGGAAAAAATCTTGGTCTTTGCAGTGCTCTGTAACTATGGACCTCCACATCTGCAAAGGCACTGCTTCCTTTTCTAGATATTCACTAATCATCTCATTAATCATAAGTTCCAGAATTTTCTCAGATATTGAAGTCAATCTCATTAGCCCATAGGCTTCAAACTAAATTCACTTTCCTTTTCTGAGTATCATGACAGTTAGGGTATATGGGATATTCAGGCAGGACAAGCAACTCTGGTGTAGGGCTTATTTAGCTCTTTTCAGAGCTGCTCAACTACCTTTGGCATTCACCTGACATCCAATTCTTACTTGGGCCAAAAAGCTATGGCATACAGAGTGACCACATCCTGACAAATCTTCTTGGCAGATGGGCTAAACCAGGTTGAGAGTAATTAATGGGCCTTAAACCCATCACTAAGTTAGAGGAATGTCTACCACAAGCATGTGAAAACTTCCCCTGGCAAAATGGATGAATGAGAACAATTTGTTTTAATGGCCATAAAGGAGCTGAAGTAGGTGCCATGGAGCACTTAGAGCTTGGCCAGATATTGAAGACACCAAAGTCATCTCCAATCATCTTGACTTCTGTCTTGTCATTGAACTTTGATGTCTCTGGAAGAAATAGTAAGGCTGATGACTTTGCAATTCTGCCTCACTTAAAATCCAATTCACACTTAAGTCAAGGCATCATCCTGTGATGTTATTGGTCCTTTACAAAAACGAAGGACAAATAACAACAATCAGATAACAAATATGCATTTTAAAAAAAGTGATGTTGTGGATAGGGCACTGGGTCTGGAGTCAGAAAAACCTGAGTTCAAATCCTGCTTCAGTCACTTATTAGCCAATTGATCTTCAGCAAGTCACTAAATATCTGTCTACTTCAGTTTCCTCAAGTGAAAAATGAGGATAATTAACACCTTTCTCACAAGGTTGTTACAAGGATCAAATATATTAATACCTGAAAATACTTGATATGGTACCTAGCTCATTGTAGTGTATATGGGATGTTCAGGAGGACTGGTATGAGGGCTTGCTGAGTCCTTGTCAGGGTTACCTATCCCCCTTTGGTAGTCACATGATTTATCTAACTCTCACCTATGGCTCCAAGAAACTGTAGCATGTGGAGTGATCATATCACAGCAAACCTACCCTAAACATGTGAAGATTTTCTCCTGGAAGAATGTGTGGATGAGAACAATTTGTTCCAATAGCCATGAAGGCATGGTTAGTCAGACATGGAAGATGCTAAGGCCATCCACTGTTGTGATATGGGAGTCACTTGCTAGTGGCTGCTTGAGATTTAATTCAGATGAATAAAATGGATCTCTTCATGTGAGAGGATGATAATTATATGAGGAGACCTAGAGGCAGTTGCTGTTCTCTGACTTCTTTACTGAGAGGCAATTGCCTTCCCTGACCTCTCTCCTCTTCCCTCTGCCTCCAATTTATTTCATTCCCAATCCATAAGGAACATCTTCGACGTCTGCTTTGTAACTCCTTCGAGTGTTATGATTCACAGCTGTGGAGACTCTCAGAGAATTGACCTGCTCCTTCACTTAGATATGGTCCTTAACAATCCACTGCATGTTGCACCTTTAGCAATCTTTCTGACTTTTGCCTTGCCACTGGACTTTTATTGCCTTTGAAGAGAGAGAGAGAGCCTGATGATTTTGTGCAACACTGTCTCACTTAAATCCAATTCATGAGCAAGTCAAGATATCACCTGTGATGCTATTGGCCCTTTAAAAACAAAGGATGAGTGAATAATTCATCATGACATTTGCCTTTCTTAAGTCTTTGGATGTCCCTTCATCATATGCTCTGAATATTTCCTTACTTGCTTTAAATATTAACTCCCTATGGGCCATTTTTGTTCTATCCCTTTCATTCCCCAAATCATTCTTTTTGGTAGGGAAAATTGAAGCAAAGTATGAGCCACTTTCTTCTATCAGTTTCCTCATATGAACACATGATTAAATATCCAAGCCACTTGAAAACTTGGAAAGTAAGTCAAGGATCTCCATGGACTCTTCCAGTTTGATCTTTGAAAATTTGCAGAAACAGGTGATGTGTTTGGTTCATCTGCTAATCTTGACAGGATAATTATGTAGAGAATAAATACAAAATAAGTACAAAGTGCTTAAAAAAAGGTAGTTAGGAAGGAAGGGAACTAGCATTTTGGAGATCAGAAAGAATATCATATAGAAAAAGATGGCTAAGACTTATTCTGCTCATCCCCAGGAACAGAGCTAGGTGTATGGGTAAGCAGTGTTATGGGGCGATGATGGCAGTCTGTGGACAGAGAACTGAGCTAATCATTCTGTGAGTGAGGTGAAAGAAAAGGATATGTATTTCTCTGAATTAATTATAAATGAGATATCTTCACAATCTTTAAAATAGGAGGGATCATTTTTAGAGTTGGGAGACATTAGAGGACAGATGAGGAAACAGGCACAGAGAGGCTAGATGACTCAGCCATAGTCACACAGTAAGTATAAGATGTTAAACTGTGTAGGAAGTTGTAGGAGCTGTCATCTCTCTCCCTTCCAGTATGTAAGGGAAAGTTTTAGGGAGGAAGTGAGGCTTGATAGGGTGTTAATATGACAAAAGAGAAATAACTTGGGGTGACAAAAGGAATAGAAAATCACAGGATCTTTAAGTTGGAAGACATCTTGGAGATAATTTGGCTAAAACTTATAAATTCATTCATTCTAAAATAGACTTGACAAGTGATCTCTCCTAGCTCTTTCTTGAAGACTTCCAGGAATGGAATAGCCCCTACTTCTAAGGTAATTAACATCATGTCTGCACAAATCTCTTAATTATTAGGAAGATGCTTCTTGTATTGAGCAAAACTGATTTTCCTTCAACATCTACCTTGGTGCTCTTACTTCTGGAAAGACAAAACATATCTTAATTCTCTTCTACATTAAGTTCCTTCCTTCAACTACTCTGTAACTTGTCTTTAATCTCTGTATATCTACTAACTTGTCTTTAATCTCTGTATATTTATTCTGTATATCCTTATAAATAAATAAATATGTATGCACATATATGTATATATTTATATATCTTATAGAATGTAAGCTCTTTGGGAGTAGGAATTGTTTCATTTTTTGTCTTTGTCCCTAGCACTTTCACAGGGCCAGTACATAGCAAATGCTTAATAAATGCTTATTTATTGATCAGCTCCCCAAGAAAGCTCTTTAAACACTTACAGACAGTTATTAAGAAAGGCCTCTCTAAGTTTTCTCTTTCCCAGGGTAAATAGTCTCAATTTCTTCCATTAATTCTTTAAAAAATAATTATTTTTATTTTCAGCCCCACACTTTCTTCCTTCCTCTACCTCTTCTCCCACCCACTGATAAGGCAATAAATGCAGTACCTCTTGTAGAGTGAAGTCATGCAAAACATTTTCACATCAGTCAAATAATTGTTATGTGGTAGTTAGTCAGGTTTGGAATTTTAGGCAACACAAAGCAACAGGTTAAGCTGATAATTGCCCTGCATTATAATTCAATTTATCAATCCACAAGCATTTATCAAGTGCCTTCAAGTGCCTTCTCTGTGCCAGGCACTATGCTAGATGTTAGGGATATAAAGATAGAAATGAAATAGACCCTGCCCTCAAGGAACTTACATTCATATCTTCATTCTTTTGTCCCCTCACTATCCTGATCACTCTATTTGGCCATAGCAAATATTTAACAACAGCAGTGACCAACAATAATACCTAGCAATTATGATGTGCTTTAAGGTTTGCAAAGCACTTTACAAGAATCCTGGGAAGAAAAATGCTATTATTACCTCCTTTTTCCTGATGAGGAAGTCAAGGCAGACAGAATTTAAGTGTCTTGCCTGGGGTTACATAGTTATTGAGTAGATTTTGAACTCTTCTTGACACAAGGTACAGAGCTCTATCCCTGGTGCCACCTAGTGGCCTAGTACATTTACATAGGGCCTTCTATATTGTGGTTTCCAGAACAAAACACAATACTAATGGAAGATTGATGGGGTAGAATTCCTAGATTCTCAGAGCTAGGAGGAACTTTCCCAACATATATTCTTATCCCCTTATTTTGTTGTTGATGTTATTGAATTGCTTCCATTGTGTTCAACTCTTTGTAACCCCATTTGGGATCTTCTTGGCAAAGACACTGGAGCAATTTGTTTCCTTCTTTGATTTTACAGATGAGGAAACTGAGGCAAATAGGGGGTAAGTACTTGTCCATAGTCACACAGCTATAGTTCACTATTGCCTGTTTAGTGGTGCCGTCACATTTGATGGCATTCTATGCCTTTTCATTTTGCTATTCAAGGCTCCTCACAATCTTACACCAATCTTCCTATTCTGACCATTATCTTTCACTATTCCCTTGTTCATTGCCAGCCAGATTGTACTTCTCCCTACCCAAGCACCATTTCCCTCTGAATTGTTCTCTCTTCTTTTTTTCCCCCCTTTTTTCCCTCCCTCCATTTTCCTCGTGACATCTTAACTATCCATCAAATCTCATTTCTAGTGATGTTTCCTCCACTAGGTCTTCTGTAATTTCCCCAGATTGAAGTAGTTCTGGTATCCTTTCTTTCTTAGCACTATAGACTCATCTAACATATTTGTTATTAATCTACTTTGTATCATATTTGCCTCAAAGCACTGGAAGTGCACGAGATTTGTGTGAAAGATATGGGAAAATCTCACACAGGATGAGAAAACATAGATGAGTTATTATTTGTTCTTGTGGATGGAATGACTATGTCAGTGAGGTCACTGATCCAACAAAATTTCCAAGTGTATTTTTTTATAGCCCCATAGTTAGACTTCGTGTTTCTCGTGGGCAGAGACTGAGTTTTATCTACCCCTTGATAATAAATGCTTAATAACTGTTTGATGAATGGATAATATCAACAGATTATATATAAAAATACATCATTATGGATAACTTTTGCTTTTCTATCACCTATATTTCCTCTTTTTCTCACAGAGATCCAAATCTTATAAACAAAGAATAAAGAAGCAGTTCAGCAAAATAAGCACATTGAAAATGTCTGCCTTTATATATGGTGTCATATACTTGTGGTTCCCCCCTCTGCCAAGAAGGGAAGAAAATGCATCCTCAAATATCTTCTTTGGGGACAATCTTGGACATTATGATTTGCTGGCATTCAAGTTTCATTGTTTTGTTATTGATATTATTTTCATTTTCATTGCCACAATTGTTTTCCTGATTTTTCTCACTTGGATGGATGGGGGAGGAGGAGAAATCATTTATTAAGTGCCTTTTATGTGCCAGGCATTCTGCTAAGCTCTTTTACAAATATCTCATTTGATCCTCAAAACAACTCTGGAAATTGCTATTATTATCCTATTTTGCAGTTGCAAAAACTGAGGCAGATAGAGTTTAAGTGATTTGCTCAGGATCACACAGCTAGTAAATATCTAATGTCTAATTTGAATTCAGATCTTCCAGATGTCAGGTTTAACACTCTGTCCCCTAGATGCTGCTTTACATCAATTCATATATCTTCCTATGTTTTACTGTATGCCTCATAGTCACAATATTATTTCATTGCATTCAGGTTATGGAATTTTTTTGGTCATTCCTCAAGTGATGGATACCTATCTACCTTCTTTCCAGTTCTTTTCTCCTCCAAAAAATGCTGCTATAAATATTCTGGATAGATGGGGATTTACAAAATAACAAATTTCTATAATACTTTATGATTTGTAAAACAATCTTATGACAGTCCTGTGAGGTACCTAGTTAGTAAAATTATTAATATTCCCATTTTACAGATAAGAAGACTGAGACCCAGAAAGAGAAAATTACTTACCTGATGCAGATAGCTCCTTTAGTCTAAGAGCAAGGATTCAAAATTCAGGCCTTCTGATTTCAAGATTAGCACCTTTTCTATTATACCCTACTCAGTAGGGAAAAGAAACCAATGCTTGGAAAGGGGGAAGTAATTTCCCCAAGTTGCATGGTGAATGGTAGAGCAGGACTTAGAACCTAGGATTTCAGAATCTCTACCTGATCTTTTTATTCCACTGCATGCAATGTCTGTTCATCAGCCAGGCTCCGCAGTGGCCACTCAGAGGGTTCTTTCCTCTGCCTCCCCTGTTAGTCCCTTCCCTTAGGCCTGCTCCTCTTTTCTTCTATCTTCTGCAAAGTCTTTCTCTGATAATAACAAGAACTACTTCCTTAAGTTCCCTTAAGGTTTATAGAGATCCTTTCTCAACACAATCCTTGGTCAGGAATAGCATTATCATTCCCACTCTACAGATGAGAATTGAGTCCAAGAGAGGAAAAATGACTTCCCTATGGTCACATAGATATAAAGTGTCAGAGCTGGGATACAAACTCAGGTCTCCTAATTCCAAGTCCACTAATCTTTGCATTACACCACTCTGCTTTGGAATTGAAGTGTGGCCAGTCATAGAGTGGCAATATGTTCTACCAGTGGCAAAGCACCAACTTTTCTAGAGCTGATTCCTAGATTCAGGGGCTCATTGTCGCAACATCCCCTCCAAGAGCCATTACCTCTTACCAGAATCTCATAGCATTTGGCTCAGACCCACAGGGCAACCAATCCCCTTTGCGTTACTCAATTGTTGGCTGACATTTTCTCCCCCAGAAGGAAGGCTTAGCCTGGGTCGATAGGAAAACCACAAGTTACCGTTGATACCCTGATGGGTTTCTTGGCTATCCCCATCCTTTTGTGTCTTCCCCATTCCCAGAGCTTTTAGTCCATATAAAAAGCCTGGCATCTTGGTACCCCAGGCGGAGCTGAGCAAGCAGGCATCCAGAAAGGCCTCTCGATTCACCCAGGACAGGTAGCGGGTAAGACAGCAAAGTACATCTTTTAGCATTCCCTCAAAAATGAAAATCAGGGATCATATGCAGTGGAACTGGAAGAAATAAGAAAGGAGCGGCATTTTGGCACAGTGGAAACGAAACGGACTGTGGATTCTGAGGACCTAGATTCAAATCCTGTTTGTTATTTATTACCTTTGTGAATTTGGGAAAATTAAGCTTTCTTGACCTCAGTTTCCTCATCTATAGAATGAAGGAATCAGACTGGATGACTTCTAGAGTCCCTCTCAGCTCCAAATCTCTGATAATCTAATTCAACACTTTTGTATTATATAGAAGGAGAGGCCCAGATAGGGGGAAGTGATTTTCCTAAAGTCACCCAAGTAATAAAATATGAGATTCAGAATTTGAACCCAGATTTTCTAACTTTAAATCCAATGCTTTTTCTTCTATGACATGCTATCTCTCTAGTTTGCTTCCTATTCCCATTGGGAACTTAAGGTGGAACCTTCTTCTGACTATATCATCTTTCTGAATTTCTCATTCTTCTGTAAAACAGAAATGAAAATGGATGATTTGTATAGAGGTAGAAAGGGACCTTAGACTCCACACATTTTACAGATGAAGAAACTGAGGTCTTATAAGTAACTCAGGTCTTCTGAATCTAAACCTAGTAATCTTTATGTTGTACAGTTTGAATAGTTAGCTCTAAAGAAGAACTTTTTGAGAGGTGTAAGAAAAGTGAGATTATAATACTTCCTTATATCCCTTTAGATTTCACATCATTGTTATTAACATTTTACATATGAAGAAAATATGGTCCAGAGAGAAGGAGGGACTTTCAACAAGTATGTGATGGCAATGCCATTAGATTAACTTAACCGTCTCTCTGGTTCAGCAGCAGACAAAATCTTATGTTATATTCTGAATGGTCCATGAGTTAGAATGAAATTATTCCTCTTTCCCTAATTACTGCTACTGTAGTCCTTACCATTGTTTATAAACTAGTATCTCTGCTTCCCTGAGTTGTATCTATTTTGTATTAGTGGGGGATTAGGTTGATTTCTGGATAAGAAATCTAGTGCTAAGATCTTCTTTTGATTTTTTTCCTTCTTTTAATTTTACAAGAGATCACATTCCTATGTCCTCAGTTTTCTCATCTTTATAATAGGAATCTAACCACTTGCTATCTAATTTAAGAGGCCCAACATAGGATTTTAGCCAAAAGAAATGCTGAGTTTTTCTTGGAGAAATTCATTGGATAAGATTTTGGAACATAGTGTGGTGTCAGAGCTGAATGGGATCTTAGAACATTGAATGTAGAATATTAGTGCTGCAGGGAGAATCTTAGAAAAACATAGAATGTTACAACTAAAAGGGACCTTAAATCATAGAATATCAGAGTTAAAGGGGACCTTAAAAACATAGAATGTCAGAGCTGAAAGGACCTAGTATGTCAGTACATGAAAGAAATTTAGACTATAATATATGTCCCCTATATCTCAGTGGGAATAGTGAGATTAGGGATTGTTTTATCTACTTATTTATATTTATATTATATATATTTATAAATAAATATATTTATTTATATTCTCCAGGACCCCAGCATAGTACTTAACATAGATTTTTTTTGGACTAGGTGAAAGAAGAGATTCTTTGCTTCAATTGCTACCCAGCCTTAATCACTGAATGGGTGCAGCTTCAGTTGAACTGAGATCTGTGGAAGACCTTAGCTTAAAAAGGCCGAGGTCTCCCACTGCATCCAGGGCCATCCCCATTCATCTTGATCTCCGTCTTGCCACTGGACCCAGATGGCTCTGGAGGGGAAAGTAAGACAGGTGACCTTGCCCACCCTTTCCTCAAATAAATCCAATTCACACTTGCATGTCATAGCATTACCTCCTTGGTTTCATGGTCTTCTGTGATAATGAAGGGCAAACAACAGCTTAGTCAATGCTTATTGTTTCAGTGGAAACAATATTTGTCTTGGTGTCAAGATTCCCAGCTGCTAATCCCAATTCTGACATTATTTATGTTATCCCATGCAAGTCACCTCACTCCTACTAAGTCTCCTCTGTAAAATGGGTATAATAATATTTGTTCATAGGGTTATTGTCAGGAAATCTTTCTATTAACCTAATAGAATTATATCGGTATATATTATTGTATTGTACAATGATTTGTACAATTGTACAATAATATATTGCTATCTGCCTTCAACTGTTCTAGAATTTTTCAAAGATAAACTCAACATTCACCATTCTTGGGGTAATCCACTTGCTGAGTCTGTTAGATTAGATTGCAGAAATGTTCCCAAATTTCTCATTTGATAGTGGAGGAAACTGAGGCTCAATGAGAATGACTCATTGGAAATACTATGTAGAGTCAGTGGCAGATCTGGGAACAGATGCAGGTCTCCAGGTTCTCAATCTTAAGCTTTTCCCATTGCATAAGGATACTTATGGCCATGTAAAGCATATTCACTCACTTGGTGATTACAAAGAGCTTGAATGTGTAAGGTGTAAAAGAGATAATGGCTTTTTCTTGTGCTGGTATTGGGATGATTAGGATCCTTGGATATATTCCTCTATCTATCTAATATGATTCTGTTCTCTGGTGGTGATGGATAATTGATCCCTCAGTTAAAACATAATCCCTCATATTATCTGCCTTCTACTAAGTTCTGGAACCAAAGAGAAGAAGAGAATATTCAGTGCCTGCCCTCTAAGGTCTTAAGGTCCAAAGTGGAGTTTGTGATTAGGCTATCCCATGTGTGAAATGAGTTTGAGACAAATGTAAAGAAGGGTATGTGGTTCCAGAAGAGCTTGCCTCAGCTAGCAAAGACAAAAGGGATGTCCTGCAAAGAGGCTTATCTTTGGAGTTAGAGGATCAGGGGTGAAATCTTAGTTCAGCCTACCTGTATGACTGAACAAGCCAGTAAATTCAGGAAGTCCCAAAATGAAATCCAGCCTCAGATATCTATTAGCTGGGTCAATACTAGTAGATCCTCTGTCTATATCAGTTCCCTCATCTGTAAAATGGGATAATAATAGCACCTACCTCTCAGGATTGTTGTGAGAGTAACATAAGATATCTATAAAATGTTTTTCAAATTTTAAAGTGTCATATAAATGCTGGTTGTCATCTTCATCTTCCTCCTCCTTATCATTTCTTTACATCTTTGACACTCAATGTTTTCACCTGAGAATGCTACACTTGGTGATGCCTAAGGTCAGTTCTACTTTTAAATCATTTGGTCCCATGACTTGGAAGGAATGGCATTGCTGTTGGAATGAAAACACACACACACACACACACACACACACACACACACACACACACACACACACACACAAACATACACACAGATTGGGTGGGAAGGTGAGGGAGTGGTGAGTTAATCTGGGAAGGCTTCCTGGAAGAGGTAAATAATTTACAGTAGGGCTTTGAATAAGGGGAAGACTCCTGTGTCTTGTAAAAAAACATAGCATCAAAGAATCATACAGAGAACTCAGAAGCTATCTAGTACAACCTGTAAAAGAATTTGTCCCCCCAACTTTTCTGAGAAGGGGCAGCCCAGTCTTTTTTAATGTACCTTCAGTAAGAAGGGCCCCTACTATCTCCAATAGAAGCTATTCCATTTTTGAATGACTCCAACCATTAGCTGTTTTTCCTGACACCATGCCCATATTTGTCCCTTCGTTACTTCTTACCATTCCAAATTTTGTTCTCTAGAGAGGTGGGAGCTGGTCATTCTCTAGGGATGGGACTGAGCTCAAGCTTGTGTGTGTGTGTGTGTGTGTGTGTGTGTGTGTGTGTGTGTGTGTGTGTGTGTGTAGGAGACTAAGAATTCCTGTTCCCAACTCTTCCAGGTGTTGGGATTGATGATGTTCTCCATCCTCTCTATGGTCCTTTTCTTTGGGTTGTTGACTCCATCACAAGGACTGCTAGAAACAATTGGAACAGTTGCACGGATTGATAAAGACGAACTGGCATCAGGTGAGTTTTGCTTATGAACCTCCCATTCATGCTATGTATCCAGGCATTGCAAAGAGCCCTTTGCAGATTACAGTTTTTCTCACAATAATACTCTGAGCTAATTATCATTGATATCATTATATTCATTTACAAAGCAGAAAACTAAGATTCAGAGAGGAAAAGTTTCTTGCCCAAGATTACACAGCTAGTAAGGAGCAGAGTGATTACTGGAACCTAGGGCTCTTGGCAGTTCTTCTGGTGTTTCCACTCCATGAAATGACCTCTTTAAATGAGGATCAAGAACACTCTTGAAGAAGAAAGAAATCTTAGAATAGCTCTTTAAAAGGAGCTCAGAAGGTGTTTAGCTCAATCTGTATCTGAAGCATGGGACCAAGAGTCAGAAGACTTGGTTTTCATTTCTGGTTCTGCTACTGCCTTGATGTGGGATGTTGAACAATTATCTTCCTTGATTTTTTGTAAAACCAAGGAATTGGATTTTAGAAAATAAGGGCAATAGAAACCCTGCAGTTCTCTGCCCTAGTCAGACTGCACTTGGATTGGCACAGCCGTATCAGATTACCACATTTGAAGAAGGGCATTAAGTGCTTTGATGTAATATATAATATTTATTATGTAGGTTTTCTTCAAATGGAAATTTATTGTTTTACATTGAATTCACTTTTATGGCCTGCTGTATATATAGCAGTTTTTCTTTTCTCATTTTGTATTCAATGTAAAAATATTAAAAAAAAAAAAAGGTTTTGCCACCTTTAGTTAAAAGGGCATTGAGAAACAGGAGTGCATCCATTGGCCAGAATGGTAAACATGCTAGAGATATAAAAGATTTATCTACAAAGATATGTTATAAAATGATTGGCTCAAAGAACTTAGGATGTTTAGTTTGGAGAAGAGAGGACTGGGCTAGACCTGATGGTTGCCTTCAAGTAGATGAAGGGTTGTCATGAGGCAAAAAGACTAGGTTTTCTCTGACTGACCCTAGAGGGCAGAGCTGGAAGCACTTGATAGAAATTTAAGGGAAATGATGGAGGAAAGGAGGCGACCAAGTGACTCAGTCAATTGAATTGAGGGAGGTTTGTTTCTCTGTCAGTCTGGTTGAGTAAAGATTGTTGCTTTTTTGTTATTGTAGCTATTGTGTTGATGTGTTGCTTTTCTTTACATCAACTCTTTACATCAAATTTCTTTGAATAATTCGCATTAATTTCTTATAGGGTGACAATATAATGTAATATTCCATTAGATTCATAAACCAGGAAGGCAGCTAGGTGGTGCAGTGGATAGAGCACCAGCCTTGAATTCAGGAGGACCTGAGTTCAAATCTGGTCTCAGACACTTAACCCGTCCTAGCTGTGTGACCCTGAGCAAGTCACTTAACCCCAGCCTCAGGGGAAAAAAAAAGATTCATAAACCAGTTTGTTCAATAATTTCCCAGATGGTACAAATCCACTTAGTTTTTACTTTTTTGCTACCACAAAAAAATGTTGCTATAATTTTTTGTACATATGGAACTTTTCCTTATATCTTTGACCTTTTTTCAGTAGATACCTATTAGAGTTGGATCAGAAGGCATATACAATGTAATGGATTTCTTTAAATAGTTTCAAAAAGTGTTTGTAGAATGGCTGGACCAATTCACAGCTCCTACAACAGGAAGTGCCTCTTTTCCCATAGCACTTCCAACATTTAAAAAATTCCAACTTGCATCATCTTTGCTGATCTTGTGAGTATGAAGCAAAAATTTGAGTGGTTTTATTTTATGGTATATTACATCTTTTTGGAAAACTGCCTGTTTTTATCTTTGACCACTTATCTATTAAGAGATGGGAATTCTGTAATTCTGTGAAGGTGTATTCTAATTCTAATATTCTAATTCTAACAGTCTATATATTCTTTGTTCTTGCATTTCTTCTAGATTTTATGTTCTATTTTTCCTCTAAGGTTCTTCTGAATCTAAGTTATTTAGGTTCTCTAACTCCTTATTTATTTACTATACAACCAAATCACATAAACAATGGAAAAATCTAGGTAGGAGATGGTTTCATTGAAGGGCATCTCTCTTCAGAGGGTAATTTTCTATTGGTCTCTTTTTATCTGTCTGTTCTTTTCAGAGGTAGAGATCACTTTTCCCCAGACTTAAAGCCCTCATTTGAACGGGTGTAAGCCTTCTCAAAAAGAATAATGTGGAAAAAGTGAGCCAGAAGTATGTAGAAATATGAAGTAGGGAAAGGAAAAAGAGTAAATACAGAAGTCTTAAGAGAAAAGCCTTCAATTTCTGAGTCATTGGTGAATCCCTTGTTGACCTGTGCCAGCTTGATAGGTTCAAGGACATGTCCAGATGTTCCTCACATAAATGCTGTGGTTGTATACAATTCTGGAGTTTCTTTCCTAAAGTTTTCCCTTGATTTCAACCATGGTCTCAGCCTCAATTCTAGCCAGGTCTTTGTATGTTTGATTATGTCTAAAAGAGCAATGATGTTCAAAGATCAAGAAGCCTTGGGGATCACTACAGAATGGCTGTAATGAAGAGGGCATGAAGGACGTGAAGAGCATTAAGGGGAGGAATACAAAGCAATGTTTGCAAGGCAGGTTGGAACCAGATTGTGGAGGGCTTTGCATTTCAGGTGAAGGAGTTTACCTTTATCCTTCCTAAGGCAATTGGGAGCCACTGAAGGATTTTGAAGGGGTGGTTGTACTAAATGATCAGAACAGTTCATTAGGAAAATCAAGATGGCCACATATATCTGATGGATAGGAAAGGGGAGGCTGGATTCAGGATGACCTATGTGAGCTCCCCTAGACGGTGAGTCTGGAGAGATGAACCTTCTTTGTGAAATTCTGACCACTTCCTGATTGAATGAGAGAGAATTTGGCTGGATCCACTTCCTGGTTTCCTCCCCTGCTTTAAATTCAACAGACTCTCCTAGACTGGGAAAAAGTTTTTGCTCTGGGCTCGCAGACACTGAGAAACTGAATATGGATGTCTTGTGAGAGGAATGAAGAAAGCTGGGATCTGACTGGAGCTGATGGATCCGTTTGGATTAAATACTGATTTAATTTGGACTTTATTTTTTATTACTTCACATTATTCCAAATAACGAATCTGACTGACTTGGACACCGAGTGACTTTTGCTTAGGCCCAATGACCTGAAGTGGGTAGTGTGGTATTCTGAAAAGAATATTGGATTTGGAAGAAGATCTGAGTTTGAATTCTACTCTGCTATGTCCTAGCTGTGTGATCTTCAGCAGTTCATTAAACTCTCTGGACCTTGGTTCTTCTTTGTAAAATGAGAGAGTTACACTAGCTGATCTCTAGGATCCATTTTGGCTTGAACTCCTATAAAACTAATGAGGTTGGCTGTCTCTTAAGAGATGGATATGGTGCATTGGTCAGCCTGGAGGGGCACATAAGGGTCTAACTTTCTGTCACTCATTCCAGCCATCCAGAATTCCCTAGTGGGTGGTCCCATCCTACAGAATGTGCTGGGAACTGTCACATCCTTGAATCAAGGTCTACTTGGGTCTGGAGGGCTGCTTGGAGGAGGGGGCCTGCTCAGTTACGGTGGTTTATTTGGAGTTGTGAAAGAGGTCTCTGGGTGAGTCACTTTCAATTCAATATGTTTCTATTTATTGAGAGTGGGATAGCTTTCCCCCACGGACTTCTCTGGGAGCTTTTGGGGCTTGGCAGACAGGTTCATATGTGGGTTTAAAAAAATTAAGGCAGCAAGTTTGACCTAGGACACAAACTGGCTATGTGACCCCTAGGTGAATTAACATATTGTGCCCCAGGAACCTCTCTGCTAGTTTGCTTTTTTCCTTTTGAAAACTGCCAGTTCATATCTTTGACCATTCATCTGTTGGGGAATGAGGATTCTGTAATTTAGTGAAGATCTTTTCCAGTGCTTCCATTTCACACTGTTCTAACAACCATTCTGATTCTAACATTCTATATTCTAAAGTCTCTTCCAGCTCTAACATTCTATGTTCTAGGCTTCCTTCTAGTTCTAAATTCTGTGTCCTGAGCTCCCTCTCTTGTTAACATTCCAGATTCTAAGGTCCCTTTCAGCTCTAAAATTCTATAGTCTATGTTTCTTTCCAGCCCTTACATCATATGTTCGAGAATCCCTTCTAACATTAATATTTTATTTTTTAAACTCCCTTCAAGCTCTGAATTCTGTTCTGAACCCCATTTTATCTCTAACGTTCTAGATTCAAAGGTCCCTTCCAGGTTTAACATTCTATGTTCTAATATTTCTTGCAGCTAAGAACCTTTCTATTTCTCACACTGTATTCTTTGGTCTAAGATCCTTCTACCACCAATACCATTTAACTGACAGTTTTTAGATATTCTCTCTGATATAAAATTTATTTATAATAAGACTAGATTAAATGTGACATGGAAAATTCCAGATTGGGGTCATGTCATAAGAAGGCAAAAAGGAAGTGCAGATTTACTGGGAAAAAGGGGGTTTCCTCAGGGTAGAGGTTTCTTATATATACAAACTCATGGGAATGAATAAGAACAACAGCAAAGACAATTTTTTTTAAGTGTAGATACTTCGACAGAAAGGTAGCATGTAATAAATAAATGGATACTAATTCCAACTATGTCACCTACTTTCTGGGTGGTCATGGACGAATCACTTAATCTCTTGAGTGTGTTAGCCTAGATGGTCTTGAAGACCTCTTTTAACTCTAAATATCAAAGTACTAAGACCTCCACCCTCTGCTTTCAGGTATATGAAGGACTTCCTCTTCTATTGCAGATCCATTCTAGATAAAGTCTCACTTGTGGTGTCCCTTCCTCCCTTCCAAAGGATGGATATCTGCTCTCTCTATGACTTCAACTTCTCTAACTTATTTTCCTTCTTAACTGGCAGGTTGAAGATTGAAGAGATCACACTCCCCAAGATAGCTGTGAAGCTCCTGCCAGGATTTGGGGTACAGTTAAACCTGGTGACCAAAGTTGGCATCCATGGATCAGGGTAAATGGAATTCCTAGGAAGGACCTATTTCAATTGACTCATGGACATCTCATTCTTGCTTAGAAGGATTGAGCTTTTTGCTTTAGGTTGGGTGGTAGATGGGTGGATGGGCTCAGAGTCAGGGTATCAGAGGTTCATTTAAAGGAAGGGAAGTTTAGTTAAGAAGATGGGGATTCAGTGAATGGATAAAGGATAAATAATAATTGATCTCAGAGAATAGATAGAGACTAAGAGGTGACTAGCTCACATATACAAATATGACATTTCATGGAAAAGGTTCCAAACTTATAGATGGGAGACTGGGATTCTTATATGGACTTTGCTATTGACTTAGGGTGTAATCTCGACCAAGTTATTCAGGTAGTTTCTTGAGTCTTTAAAAAATATTCTGTTTTAAAGTTCTTCCCAGCTCTGACATTCCATGTTCTAAAAAATCCTTCCCAGCTCTGAATTTTATATTCTAAGATTTCCCAGCTCTGACAATGTATGTTCTATTCTCCTTTCAGCTGTTAACATTTTAAGTCCTGATATTATGTGTTCTAACCCAGCCCTAATATCGTGTTCTGTATTCTAAGGTTTATTCCAGTCTTGATGGTCCATTGTCTATGATCTTTAGACATATTTATTTAGACCTATATAACATATAAAATTTTGATTGTAACCACTTGCGTGTATCCCTTTACTGGCATGATGCTGGTCTCTCAGCCCATTTTTGGAAGGGGGCCCTTAACAGTTCCACTCTGAATTTTCTTCTAGCCCCCTGGGGAGCCTGTTGCAAGTGGCAGCTGAAGTAAATGTGTCATCCAGAGTGGCCTTGGGGGTAAGTCCCAAGGGTACACCAATCCTGATCGTGAAGAGTTGTAGTAGCCTTTTGGGTCACATCAGCCTGCTATCTGGGTAGGTACTGGTGGGTACTGGAATTAATAGTTGGCTTGAGACACCCCAGAATCCAAGGCCTCTATCTCTAATCACTTCTTCTTGGGACTTGGGATTTGGACCTCTCTTGATCTGATGGTCTCATAATTTTACCTTCCATTTATGAAATATAACATGATATATTCAGGAAATTCCTATCAAATCAAATTTTAAGTGCCTCAGTGTAAGTGAATAGGGAGCAAAGTCTGGAGTCAGAAAGACTCCAGTTCAAATCCAGTCTCAAACATCTTAGCTATGTGACCCTTGGAAAGTCACCAAAAAAATCTCTGTTTCAGTTTCCTCATATGTACAATGAAAATAATAGTTGCACCTACTTCCAAGGGTTATTGTGAAAATCACATGAAATACTATTTCTAAAACACTTTGCAAAGTTTTAAGCTTTATATAAGTGATAACTATTATTGAATCCTGTAGGTACTTAGGAACTGTGCAATACTGGATAATTAGATCACTTAAACTCTCTTAACTTCAGCTTCCTCAACTGGAAAATCAGGATAATAATAACTCCTGCTTCATTGTGTTGTTATGAGGCTCAAATAAGATAATCTATGTAAAGCGAGTCACAAATCTTGCAGTATTGTGTATACCTAAATATAGCTATTATTATTATTATATTAATATTCACCTTTGCACAGAGGTCAATCATGTCAGTTCACATATGGACTTTTACTTTATAACTGAAATCATAGAACCTGAAAGATAGAGTGGGTACCCTGGGAGCAGGAAAGGATTCAGAAAAAGGAAGACTAGACTCAGGACAAACTTCACCAATTCAGACCAGCTGATTCCTGGTTAAACGTAGGAGGAACCTGTATGCTTAGGTCAAAGTTGTGATCTCATTTAGAAGGCTTGGCTCTTCATAGTTGTTCATTTCAGTTATGTCTGATTCTGTGACACGATTGGGGGTTTTGCTAGGCAAAGTGATTTGTCATTTCTTTCTCCAGCTTATTTTATAGATGAGGAAACCTGGGCAGAAGGGTTAAGAAACTAGCTATATAGCTAGTAAGTGTCTAAGGCCAGATTTGAACTCAGGAAGATGAATCTTACTGATTCTAAGCCCAATATTTCTTCTATTGCACCCTCTAACTGCTGTTCTTCTTCATGGAGAGCTCTTAAATGACTTCAAAGCAGACTAAGATTAAGTGCTCTAACAGTGGAATTTCACGTATGAGAATTTCATGTATTCCATTTGGGGAGAAGTGTTTACATGTGCATGTAGGGACAAAGAGGGGAATGGTGTTGTTGGTGTTGCTACCAGCCAGATAGGATGGGAAATAGTCCTAGTCTGGGATTCAAGAGACATGGGTTCAATTCTGTCTCAAATTGTGTGACCCTGTACAATCCTTTGTCCCTCCTGGTCATGTTTCCCTATGTGCAAGAGAAGGGACTAGGACCTGATGACATGTTGGATGTCTGCTGGCTCTGGCATTCTAAGTTGGATTTAGTCCTTCTTCCCTTTGTGATGTCCCCTCCCCAGTGTTTACTGTTCCAAAACCACTCAGGTGGAATCTCTTCCACCCATGATGTTTACTTTAGCAAAGGAAACTTGCATTCTTGCACTAGTGCCATTTTTGGCCAACTGCTACTCTATGTGAAGGGCTCTGTTCTCTGTTTCTGTCTTTGTAGTGAGTTCAAGCAATCAACAAACATTTATTAACCACTTACTTAGACCCAGGTACTGTGCTAAATGCTGGGGATACAAAAAGAGGCAAAAGACAATCTCTTCCCTCAAGGAGTTAACAATCTAATAGATATGAAGTCTTAGCAATCAGATTGGGGAGGAAATCATGTAGGAGCAAAGAGGAGCCTTCCACGCACTCTTAATATTCTATCTCATAAGCAGCTCCCTATTATGTCTACTGGTAAATATGCCTATGGGGCAGAGGTGATGATAACAAAGAACTTGCTCTGTGCATGGCTTTGGCTGGTTTTCCTGTGGTCTTTGAATCTTGAGACACATGTGGGTTTGCATAGTTCAGGAACACTAGAACTAGTGGAATAAAACACTGGAGTCACATCAGAGTTCTGCCATTTTATCTCCAGTTAATTGTGATTTCACCTCTATGGGTCTCAGTTTCCCCCCTGTATAAGATGAGAGGTATAGAATGAGCCTGCAAATGGCCTCAAACTTTAGTCAGTCTTCAATATGAATGTAGAAAAAGGAAGAGGAGACTATCGAATAGATTTAAAATATTTATAGAATCATAGTAGGTGGAAGTGCTAGGATTTGAACTCAGAACTTCTGACAAGTCTACCATTATTTTTGCTGTGCTCTGGAAGTGTGACAACAAAAACTAAAAGGCAATTGGACAGATGTTGCAAACTATTACTTGGATTCCTCATCTTTGCCAGAGGGCTGAACCACTAACTTAGTCACTAAGTCAGACAATGCCCCCTCGTGGACTCAGCAGGAAGGTTTTCGAGAAAGATGCCTTGCCTGGCTGGAGCTACATCTTATTAGCAGTACGGCTCTGGTTGTTTTTAATTTTTAAAATTGTATCTTCCTGGGTGAAAATACATACAGTTGTCTAGTGAGAATGAGGAGATTTAGATTCTTGTTCTGCTACTGACTTTGTAAATTTGGGAAAGTCACTTTCCCTTTCTAGATTTCAGTTTCCTCATTTATAAAATGAGGGAGTTGGACGATCTAGATCAGGGATATGCTGGAACCAGCTTAAGAGAGCTGGTTGTTAAATTTTCAGTGTGAGAACTTACACTTCAGAAATTGGCAAACTGTACATCAGGGCTTGATTGACTATTTTGTTGATTGTCTAGAGTTTAAAAGATGATGCTTCTTCACATTAATAATGCAGATTAAATTTAAAAGGGTATCATGTCTATATTTTGTTTTTTAAAAAGATGGTTGTTGAATATTTATGATATTGCTGGACTAGACACATTTCAGAGTTTCTTCCAACTTTTTTATAACCTATATCTTCTAAAGTTTTGACATTTTATGGTGTATGTTCTGTGCTGTGGGTTAATTAGTTTGGATAATTTGTATTTCTAAGTAATCTACCAATGACTGAACTCTCCCAGGGAACATTAGACTTTAGTCTACTTCAAATTCATATATCATGTAAGTTCTTATGGAATGATGATGTTGGTAGAGCCAGTAGATAGGGCTGTGATAGTGTATGCTCTATCCTCCTCCCATCCTCTTCACCTTTCCCCCTAAGGTGAGGGACAGGTACTCTCAGAAAACCTTGGATCTTAGGCTAGAACTCTCTACTAAAGAAAACAACAAGAATACTGGTGTTGCTTCTGATGGCACACTTGGGCAGAGGTAGTCATAAGATGTTTCAAATAAGACCTGATCAGTTTGGGCGGGAGTTGGGGGAGGGATGGGAGCTTCTGGATAGGAATTGAAGAAGGCAAAGAATGGGGAAAAAGAAGCTAAGACTGTAAGAGCCCTACATCTAGTCAGTTTGTAACTCTGCCTTCTATTTTATACCTCCAGACTTTCCTTTCTAAGATCTTTACTTTTCAAGGTAGCCCTGAGGTTTTGCTACAGCCTTATTTTTCTGGGATATAAATATTTAGGGGAGTAAATAGCACTCCTGCCTCTTTATTGATGGGTCCTCTAGTTAACCAATCTACAAACATTTATTAGACAGATTTGAACTGAGGAAGATTAATCTTCCTAACTTCAGGTTCAGCACTCTTTCCACCTAACTGCCCTACAAGCATTTAGTAAGTGTCTATTATATGCCAGAACTGTGCTAAATGCTGGGGATGTTTTTAAAAAGTGAAGTATCCTTTAAAGAGCTTCCATTCTAATGGGGAAGATGAATACATAGGTGAATATGTTATACTATATATGTATATACACACACACATAAACACACATTAGTATGTGTGAGTGTGTGTGTGTGTGTGTGTGTGTGTGTGGGTGGGTGGGTGTTTATGTGTGCTAGCAACTAGGGGAATCAGGAAAGGCTTCATGTCAAACAGAAAATCTTAACTCAGGATCCATGAAATTGGTTTTTAAAAATGTATATATGTACATGCACACAAACATATGTACATATTGTTTGATTATTATAGCAATATAACTTCTCCTTGCAATAAAATGTATTTTATTTTATGGATTTAAAAACATTTATTCTTTGGAGATGAGGTCTATCCACAGGTTTCACAAGACTGACAAAGGGGTCCAGGACACAGAAAGGTTAAGGCAGTATTTGAGCTGAGTTTTGAAGCAAATCAGGGAATACTAAGAGGCTGATGTGGGGAGGCTGGGGAGAGGAGGATGACAGGAGCAATCAGTCCTAAGGCATGGAGACAGATGTGGAGTAGCCTGCACTGAGAACATTAAGAAGGTCCTGGTGATTGACCCATTGATTAAGTGAAGGAGAGTAATATGTAAGAAGGCTGGAATGTGCCATACCTACTCTGCCTCCTAGAGACATCTTGTGTTTCTCACAAGCCCTAGACTGGCCTCAGAACCATGAAAACGCTAGAGGGACACAAGGGTCTCACATCCCTTAGGGAACATCTGGTCCTGCACTTTCTAGGATTAACCCTTCTATTGCTTTGGCTTAGGCTGCTGCCAGCCCCACTCTTTGGTGTAGTGGAACAGACACTCTTCAAGGTGCTGCCCAGACTGGTAAGTCTCCAAACTGCCAACTTGCTGCCCTCCAGCTGACCCTGGAAGTCTGGATCCTGCTGGGAAATTTATATAACTTCACAAATGACACCCAAGTTAAGCCCTTAAATCTCTGCATCTAAAATTCCCTCATGAAAACCTTCTTAGGTAATTCCATCTGAGCCTATCAGCTCCCATAACAGTTAGTAGTTTTGGCAGAAGAGGCAGGGGAACAAGGATGTTGATAATATTAATTATAATAACAACAGCTAGAATTTATATAGTGATTTATAGTTTGCAAAGTGTTTTATATTTATCATCCCATTTTATCCTTACAACAACCCTGAAGATAGGTGCTATTACAAATTTGGAAACTGAGGTAAAGATTAAATGACTTGTGTAAAAATTTATCCCAGATCATAGGATCATAGAATTAAAGCTGGAAAGAACTTTCAAGGTCATTCTTTTTAATCCCCACATTTTGTGATTGAAAAAACCAAGGAGCAGAGGGGTTGTGATGTGAAACACATAGTAAATTGCTGGATTTGGGGTCAGGAAAACCTGAATTTAAAGCCTACATAAACACTTATTTTCTATATGATTAATCTATCTCAGAATCCTCAACCTAAAATGGCAATAATAATAGCACCATCTTTCTAGGATTGTTGTAAGCATTGAAGAATGTATATAACATTTTGTAATCCTTAAAGTGCTATATATAAATGTTATTATTTTTATCATCATCATCATCATCATCACTATTATCTAAAGAATCCATGTTATATAAAGAGCAATTGAAGCCCAGAGAAGGATCATGGGAGGAAAGGGAGTATCTAGTCCAACCTTCTCTAAATCTGACAATTCCAAGACTCTTCTGATTGTGTCTTCCTTCTCTTCCATGCAGCTGTGTCCTATTGTGAACAGTGTCCTTGAGGTGGTGAATGAGCTCCTGGGTGCTGTGCTGTGTAAGTCATGGAGACCACTCTCTGCTTGCCTTCTTCTGTTTTTCTCTCTATTGTCACATAAGGATTTAACTTGGCTTGATTATTCTTCTTCTTGGAGACTCAGTTTCCTCCTATAGAAAATGGGACTGATAATTCTTGTCCTACATATTTTACAAGACTTTTGTTAGGCAAATCTATCTGGAGAATATGAATCAAAGCTCTGGACCATGTTGGGCAGATGTGAGGAGATGTGTGATATCTCTATTAATAATTATAGCTGACAGTTCTATAGAACCTCCAGTTTACTAAAGTGTTACATGGATCAATGCATCCTCACAGCAGCCTCTGACTTAGGCAGGACTGACTGCTTTTTACACATGATGAAAACTCAGGTCCATAAAACCCCAAGTGACCTGTCCAAGGTCACACAAGTAATCAGGACAAAGACAGTTCTTAAATTTGGGTTCTCTTTCCATTGTATCACTCTGCCTCTCATGCAGTGAGAATCTCACTTAAAATTTTTTTATTAAAAATTCTTAATACATTTATTCTTTTCCAATTACATGTAAATATAGTTTTCAATATCCTTTTTTTTTAGATTTTGAGTTTCAAATTTCCCCTTTCCTCCTTTACTTCCCCTCTCCCCAAGATAGCAGCAATCTGATATAAGTTATATATGTACAATCATTTTAAACATATTTCCATATTTATCATGTTGTCAAAGAAAAATCAGAACAAAAAGGAAAACCCAGGAGAAAGGGAAAAAAAAACCCAGCAAAAAAGGGAAAATAGTATGCATTCAGTTTCCATTGTTCTTTCTCTGAATGTGAATAGCATTTTCCATCCTAAGTCTATTGGAATTGTCCTGGATCACTGTATTGCTGAGAAGAATTAAGTCTGTCATAGTGGATTATCACACTATTTTGCTATTACTATGTATGTTTTTCTGGTTCTCTTCACTTCACTCAGCATTACTTCATGAGAAAATTCAGTTCTAAGACTATTTCAACTAAAGCTGATAATTTTATAACAGATTATTAGATTGCTTGAAAACATTAGACTGAGTTCCATGAACACACTTATAAAAGTCAATGTGAAATTTTGAATTCAGATGCATAGGAGGGATATAGTGGGTGGGAGTCTTAGGGCCCACAGCTAATTTAATGACACTCCATACTTTTTTCTTATAGCCCTTGTTCCCCTTGGTGCCCTGGGCACTGTGGAATTCACATTGGCCACCCTGCCTCTCATCTCCAACCAGTATATACAGTTGGACATAAATGTGAGTCAGCTTCAAAAGATGTAAAGTGTCGTAACTGAGATTTGTGAATGACTCACCTTTTTCTTTCTTTAAAGGTGGGGGGCTTGGGACTGTTGCAGGTCATTTTTCAGCAATCTAGAGGCTTCTTAGAGAAAACTTGGATGTAGGTGTTTGACTGGATAGGGTTCATGGCAGTTTTTATTGAAAGAATGGTTTTCAGACTTAAAGAGAACTGAAAAATCCTGAACCATACCTGAACAGGAAACCCTTCTCTATTTCTTGGGAAGTGGTCATTCAACCTTTATCTATACTACTCCTTCTGTTTTCCTCTTCTTTTCCAGTAGGTAGCTCATTATCTCCCAAGCAGTTTATTTTATTGTGGAATAGTTCTGATTTAAAAAAAAAAATTCTGCCTTATATTGAAGTCTGCTCTACTATAATTTCCACCTATGGATTCCAGTCCTACTTTCTGGGAGCCAACAGATCATGTCTGATCCCTCTTTCATTATGATAGCTGTTTGGAGCTTAGAAAGCAACTTTTATATCTTTCATAGTGTGCTCTTCTTCAGGATAGCAATGCCCATGTCCCGGGGTCCACTGTTGTCATGCCTGGTCATGGGTGGCAAGGCTGGGTCTATATGGGGGTTGGAAGCCAATACACACGGTTAGAATAATCTCCTTTTCCACTTTCTCCACCTTGCCTCACTACCTTTTTGCCTTCAGCCTATTGTAAAGAGTGTGGCTGGTGACGTGATTGACTTCCCTGAACCTCCAAAGCCCATCAATGTGCCTCCAAAAGAAGATCACACCTCCCAGGTGACAGTGCCATTGTACCTCTTCAACACTGTATTTGAACTTCTGAAAAGCAATGGGGCCCTGGACATTGACATCGTACCTGAACTAGTAAGTGACAGAGGGCTAACACTTATTAAAGATATAGTAATACCTGCATAGGGGACAATCTTTTCTGTTGGGCTCAGACATCTTGTTGTCCTGCCATTTCAATGAAGAGGTTGGAACACTTTTCCAACTCTGCTGAGTAGAAAAAACAAAACAAAACAAAAATTGAATTTAGAGGTCTTGGGTTCAAGTTCCAGCTCTGCTACTTAATCTCTATGATCTTGATCAAGTCATTTAAACTTAACCTTGATTTCCCTATCTGTAAAATGAAGGAATTGAACTAGATAATCTTTAAGGTCTTTTTCAATCCTGAATCCATGATTGGCCTACTTTTCATATTCTCCTTTCAGTTTGGGCTGGCATTTTTCTTGAAGGGAACATGGGAAATAGTGAGGTATGGAATAAAAAGCTTTGGATTCAGAGAAAAGGCCCAAAGTCCCTAGCTCTGTCAGTAACTTGCTGTATGATCTCAGCAAATCCAACCCACCTCTCCAGATCTCAGCTTTCTCAATAAAAACAAAAACAAAAACAAAAACCGAGCATAATAAATCCTTGGAAGTCATAGAATTGTGGTAAGGAAACTGTTTGCTGAGCCTTTTAAAAACACCTTTAAATATAGACAGTGTGAATTATTTCCCTGAAACTCACTTCCTTCATGTGTTAAAGGAATATAATAAAGCCAGTCTCCATTGACAGAGTAAACTATGAAAAAAAGTGCTTTGAAAAATCCATAAAGGCAGTTAATAGTGAAATGAATGGGGAGCTTGACCTAGACTAGTAAACAAGAATTAAAATCCAGCCTCAGATAATTACTAGCTGTATGATCCTGGACAAGTTACTTCTGCTTCATTTTCCTCATCTTCAAAATGGCAATAATCATAGCACCAATCTCTCAGGATTGTTGTAAAGATTAAATGAGGTAATGATTGTAAAAAATTTGCAAATCTTAAACTGCTATATAAATGATACATGTAACAAATACACTATATATATTTCATATATATTCATATATGTATACATATGATATATTAAATAATATATAATTTTCATATACAAATGTGTATTTATGAAATATTAGTACAGGTAGAAGGAGAGGCAGGGAAATGACCTTGTCGGTCATTGACATTTTTCATTGCTTGTATCTCTTCTCCTTAAGCCCATCCTCCCAATCACCATTTTAAGCCTTACATATATGATTCCTCCATTAAATTGGCTGTGTCTGATTTGTGTACAGGTTCCTAGCAGTGTTCCCATGACAAGCACAGCTTTGGCAGAACTGCTTCCTAAGGTAAGTAAAGTAGTTACCTTTTCTTCCTTCCTGGCCTGTCTCCTCCCCTTTGTACCCTCCTTTCCTGCAAAGAAAAAACTTATTAAGTGGATCATAAGAAAAAATGGTATGTTTAAGTAGTTTTGGACTTTACTTTTGGCTGAATGAGGTCCACCCTTTCTGATTTGACTATAGGAATTAGAGCTGTAATTACAGCCCAGAATATGAGGGGTTTGTCCAGATGCCAAGACCTTTAGGGGAGGGGTATTTCCTCCATGTTACTTCCAGGAGAATGTGTTTCCCTTTGGACTTTGTATCTGTAGGCGTTGAGGGAAAGACAAGCCTGGGAGAGGACAAAATTGTACAGTTATGGGCCAGTATAGGTCAGAAGAAAGGGATGGGAAAGTGTCCCTTTTTCTCTTCACAATTGCACCCCAGGTTGGATTGTTTCTCATGGGATCCAACTCCCTTCCCTTTCCCCAATAGCAAGAGAGTGTTGACTGGTCCAATTCTCCTCCCTCACTTGAATTTGCTTGGGGTGCTGGGAATTTGCCTCAAGAAAGACTAGGATACAAAGAAGATCACAGATATTGGTTCTTTGTAGTTCTGGTTTTGCCATTAATTAACTATATAATCTTGAAAGAGTAATTTCCTATCTTTGGGCATCAATTTCTTCCTTTGTGCAATAAGGAAATTGGATTAGAGCATCTCCAAAGCTCCCTTTATTAATGTTATTAAAAATTCATGTTCAGATATATCTGACTGATACAATCTTTCTTGAGAAAAAATTTTCATGGAAGGAAAATTTGAAGTTATAATTGGCTTAAAGAGGACTTAGAGAAGAATGAGGGCACTAAAGATTGATTAAATCATTTAGCAAACTGGTTTAGTATTTTTAGTATGCAGGGTCCTGTCTTTGGTGATAGGGATGCAAAGATAGAAAAAAACTTGAGAGACTTCCCCAGAGGTTTATATACTAATGACATGAGTGGGAGGGGGAAAAAGTGGGGAGAGTAGGGGGGGGAGAAGATAAGTGTCGAAATAAGTATGCTTCAAATAAGTATGAGTGAAATACAAAAGAGAAAGTGGAAGAAAGTCTAAGCAAAGGGCTTTGAGATTTTTCAGGAGGGAGAGACCATATTTGAGCCCATTCCATTCAATTAATTTAGTTTCAACAAATGTTAAATGCTGTAAAGAATGATAGAAACCATTGGGAATAGAGAAATAAGGGCAGCAATAATGAAAGCTTGCATTTACACAGAATAATAAAGTTTGTAAAACTCCTTATATGGTTCATGAGATCTCATGGAAAAGTCCTATCTTTAAGAAGCAGATGCATTCATTTAGTAACACATACACAAATAAGTATAATACAAGGAAGAGTATAATTGGGGAAGAGAAGAGTAAAATTAACAAACATTTGTTAATTCCCTACTGTTGTTGTTGAGTTTTGTCCAATTTCTTGTGACCCCATGGACTATAGCACACCAATATTGTCAATGGGGTTTTCTTGGCAAAGATGCTAGAGTGGTTTGCATTTTCTTTTCCAGCTCATTTTTCAGATGAGGAACTGTGGCAATCAGAAGTAAAAATACTTGCCTACAGTCTAAGGCAGCAGTTGAACTCAGGTCTTCCTGACTCTAGGGACAGCTAGATAATACTCATCTTCCTCAGTTCATGAAGACTCATCTTCCTGAGTTCATAATTTGACTTCAGATGCTTATTAGCTTGTGGGCAAGTCCTTTTACCCTGTTTGCTTCAGTTTCCCCATATGTAAAATGAGCTGGAGAAGGAAATGGCAAACAACTGTAGTATTTCTTCCAAGAAAACTCTAAATGGGGATATGAAGAGTTGGACATGACTGAAAATGACTGAACAACAACTTCGTAACAGTATCCATTGAGTTTTCTACCTGACCTAACTCTATGCTAGCAATTGAAGATAAGTAATAAAATGATGTGTGCTTTCAAGAGCCTTTTAGTCTGTCTGACTGTCTGTCTGTCTGTCTACCTATGTATCTATCTATCTATCCATACCGAATATAAACAAAATAAATATATTTAGGAGGGAAAGCATTAGTTGTTGAATCAGGATAGTCTATGTAGAGGGGTGACATGGAAATTTGTATTTAGGCAACAACAGGCTGCCAATTTGACTGCAATATAGTGTATACAGTGGTAAGTAATGTGAAACAAGACTGCCAAAATAGGTTGTAGATGGAGTGTCATCTTATTCAGTCATCAAGCATTTAGTAGGTACTTACTATGTCAAGTCAACAAGGCACCACATTTATTAAGCACTTGAAGATACTAGGGTCCTTGCCCTCATACAATTAATGGAAACTATTATGAATCTGGAAAGGTGATGCATGCAGGTCTCTTAACTGTCAGGATGAGGTTTTGTATTTGATTCTAGGAGAAATAGGGAACCAATGGAAGTTTTTGAGCGGGAGAGTCTAGATGAAAGGTCAGGTCTTTAACTAGTGTGGTTGCTATGGGAGTGGAAAGAAGAGGATGGGCGTGAGAGGTGCTGTGGAGATAGAATTAGCTGGATTGGGAAGTGGAATGGGAACAGTGGAGAACAAGGAAGGTTTCATGAAGAATGGTAGTCACTTCTCCTTTGAGAGAAAGGAAGAAGTTAATTTACAACAGGGAGGATGTTTGAGCAAAGGTAGAGAGGTAGAAGAAAAAAAAAAAGGAAATAGGCAGAATATTGCAGTTTGGCTGGGATATAAAGTATCCATCTATATTGCAGCCAAATTGGCAGTTGTTGTTGCCTACATACAAATTTCCATGTCACCCCTCTACATAGACCATCCCCCATGTCTAGAATATAATATCTCTACAGTTCCACCTTTCAGAATACTTATTTCATTCCAAGGTTTAGCTCAGGGACTAGGAATAGTATAAATAGTATAAAATAAGTCTAGTTGCATAGGGCAATAGGAATTTATGTTTTATGTGAGAAATGAAGGAGGGAAAAAAGCATTCATGAAGTGCCTACTATGTGCCAAACACTTTGCAAATATTTGAGCTTCACAACAACCCTGTGAGGTTGGTATTATTATTATTTTACAATGAGAAAACTGGGGTACACAGAAATTAAGTGCCTTCCCCAGGATCGAACAAATAGGAAGTAACTGAAGGAAGATTTGAACTCAGGTCTTCCTGACTGTAGACATGGCATCCTATCTATTGTACCATCTCACTGCCTCAGAAGATTTATCAGTTGCATATTTAATTATGATGCTAAGTTTATCACACCTTTTCTTCTCGTTTTTTAAAAAATAGTTTTTAAAAATGCATTTTTCCTCTTATAGTCTCTTCTCTGTCCACATATTGGATCCTACTTTGTGACAGGGTACAATGCCTTTCAGTAATTGAATTTAGTTATGGAAAACATAGCAAAGATCTAATGATGAAATAATAGGAGAAGGAGAGGTGAATCCCAGCTCTCTAGTGCTAGAAGAATAGCTGTAACTGGGCAAGGCAATCAGAATCTTCCCAAAGACATGGAAATTGGAAACTTTTCTAACAATGCTTGTATTCTTTTAGTAACAGATATGGAAACAAGGCTAAATAGCACTTAGTTGGCAAAAAAGTAATTAGTTAACATAGAAAACCATCAGAGCCTCCCCCAAAGCTATTTAACCAGTAATTATCTAATCTTAAGGTCTACAAGAACTGCAAGTAATTTTTCTTTGTCACAATGTAGGGTTTCATTTGGGTAATGAAATTAAGTGTGATATTTAAAAAAAAAACATGTTTTTCTCCCCAGTAATAAAGGGAGAGATGGGCAAAATAATCTTATGTGTCATACACTAGTGTTATGTATATGAGTGAAAGGATGTTTTTGTTCACATGAGTAGACAAAGTAGGTGTTAAAGGAATTTTGGTTAGGAAGTAGGTAGAACTTTCTGATTAGAAGAAAAGATAGGTGACATAGATCCGGATGTTCAAGTAAAGTTTTGGAAATTTAGGACTTGAATAATGAATGAAAGAAAAAGTATTCAGTTATCACTTTCTGTGCCAGGTTCTGTGATAATTGCTGTGGATTCAAAAATAAAAAGCTAGTCTCTTTCTTCAATGAACTTAATAGAGGAAGATATTACATATAGTGATCAGGAAGAAAGTATTTTGGACAGGGAAGTAACAGGGACTATGAGGGGATGCAGAACTATTGGATATTGTGCTGCTTTGATTAGGGTTTCCAGAGCAAGAGATGGAAAAGGGTTAAAGTTGTTAAGTACTCTGTGGTCTGGTATGAAGTCAGCCAGGAGACAGCAATGTAGGACTTGAGTTAGACTAGAAAGTTCCTGAAAGTTTGCACAGGCAGCTCCCTTTCCTAAAGAGCATCAGTAAGGTCTGTGCCACCCAGAGGAATTTCTGAAATTCTCTACTACCAAGAACTGTGACAGTAGCTGGGGCAAGGAGATCTAAAGATGCCCTTAAACAACTTTTAAAGACAAATTCAGGGATTTTTGAGGGAATTTTGGATGTTGAGACAAAACCCTTAGATGTGATAGAGGCCCTGGGACACTGAGGTGTAAGGGAGACAGAAACCCCAAGGATATTTGAATTACCTTAGGGCCTGTGATGGGTGAGGAAAAGGGGATCAGAGGAGAAGGGTTGGAACTCTAATGGTTTTCTATATTAATTAATTATTTTTACTAACTAGGAGTTAAGCTTGATTGTTTCTGCATCAATTGATAAAGGAATACAAGTACTATTAGCACAGTTCCCAATTTTGGTGCCCTCGGAAAAATCCCTGATTGCCTTGTCCTAATGACAGCTGTTTTTCTAGCACTGGGAGGCTGGGATTCTCTCCCTTGCACCTCTTATTTCATCTTCAGAATCTACTGTTCTTTTGAGCTCTAAAACTTTCTGATTTTAAATTTTTCTTGTTTTTTGACTTAGCCTTTGCTGTGTTCCTTAGCCTTTGCTGTGGAAAATGACTCTCATTTCTCCCATAGGCCCTGGGAACTCTGCCTCCAGACCAACTTTTGTTGATCTCATTAAGAGTGAAGGAAGTACCAACGTTCATGCTGAAGAGTGGGAAAGCCTCTTTGTCCCTCACTGCTTCTATGGAGGTGTTTGTTTATCACCCCCAGGGGACTTCTCAATCCCTATTTTCACTGAATTCGGTGAGCATCTAGCCTTTCTGCTTTTCTGGGATCACAGATCAGAAAACATCTAAGTTGAGGTGACAATGAAAAGTGGAAATGTCAGAATTCATGCATGTTAGGATTTGAATTCAAATCCTGACTATCCTACTTAGTATGGGTTACCACTACCACTGCCACTGCCACCATTGGATTGGGAGTCAGAGGACTCCAGTTTGAGCTTCATCATTGCCATTTATTGTTTACATGAACTTGAGAAAATAATTTCACTTCTTTGAGCCTCAATTTCTCAAGAGGACAATATTCATTTCACTACCTCTATCTTAGATTTTTGTGATAAAATTTATTGTAAACCTTCAATTTCTCTATATGTGTATTAAACTACATAATATTTTTTTATTCCTGATAATAATGATGACAATACCAACAATGATAGTAATAAGAAATAGCAGCATATTACACTTGAGAGGTCAAACACCTCAGGATGTCTAGATTCCTTCTTACAAATTGGCCAGGAAAATCAGGGCTCCATAATGAAATACCTAACCCCTTACATTTAAGAGTTGTAGGGGTAGGGATGCATAGTGGATGATAGCCCCTTCTGGTGAAATGCACAATAAAGGAGCAGAGAGATTAATGGAAAGTCAGGAAAGGGCAATAGAAAAATAGAATAAATAATGTCAGAACTAAAAGAGATCTTAGTACAAAGTTAGAACTGAAAGTAAACTTAGAGAATATGTAATCCAAAAAGGCATAACAGCTACCATGTGTATGACACTTAAAGGTTTGCCAAGAACTCTACAAATATTATCGTATTTAATTCTTGCAACTTTGAGAGGTAATTGCCGTTATTATTAGTCTTTTACAGATAAGGAAACTGAGGTAGACAGAGATTAAATGATTTGCCCAAGGTCACACCACTAGGAAGTATCTAAGACCACATTTGAATCCAGTTCAAATTTGAGGTTCTATTCACTGAGCCACCTAGCTGCCTTTTTTACTAGGAAATCAAATAACTCCCTGAGATCTAGAAGGCTCTGGAGAGGAAAGCGAGGCAGGTGACCTTGCACTGCTCTGTCTCTTACTTAAATTCAATTCACTTGCATATCATAGCATAGCCTGCTTAATGTCACAATCCTCTTCAAGAATGAAGGGTAGTCAACAACAACAAATAACTTTCCAGTAAGTATCAGGGATAGGGTCTCCTTATTCTAGCTCAGTGCTTCTCCCACTGGAATTTATAGCCTTGTCAGTATCTAAATCTCTGTACTAATTTTTTTTTTAACATGCAAAAAAATTTTTTTGTCTTTTGTCTGGGAAATTATCTCTGATTCCATAGTGGACATGAGGGGTGGGGTTGGTGAGATAATGTAAAGATTTACTTAATTAAGATTGTTCTAAGAATTGACTCAGAGGAAGATAAGTAGAACCAGGAAGACATTATTAGATGACAACAATGATGTAAATGGAGAAAAAAAAAAAGAAAGAAAAGAACAGAGGAAAAAAGAAAGGCCAAGAGATAAAGTACATTTCCCACCTTTCTTTGCAGAAGTGAAGATCTGTGGGTGTGGATATGGCACATGCTATTACACAGTCGGTGGTGTTAGTTGGTTTTGTTGAACAGCCATCTTTCTCTTTAAAAAATTATGATTATTTTTAAAATGAAGGATGACTTGTTAGATAAGGAAATGAGAGAGACATATTTAGCAATGAAGCTTGGATAAAACAAAAGTTACAAACAAATATAAAGAATAAAAATATTGTTCAAAGAGAAACAGTTGACATAAAATTCAATTTTTATGTTTATATTCCATTAAGTGAGGGATACCTATTCTATTTTTTTCATTCAATTTCAATGCCCTGAAAACTGGCAGAAAATCAGATTAATGTTGCTTATGTGTTTATTTATATGTATATTTTTTTCATCAAGGTACTGTCAATGAGTGCTCAGCTAGCTACCTCAGCAACTAAACTACACATATCACTCTCCCTGGAACGGTAAGATTTTATTTCCTTTTTGTTGTGCTTTTAAATATAGAAGGACTTGCATTATCCACTTCACAGTGCCTTTTGAATAGAAGCAAAAAGGAATTTAGAGATCATCTAGTCTAATCCTTTTATTTTACAGATGAGGAAACTGAAACTCTGGGAGGTTAAGTCTCTTGTCCAAAGTCACAGAAGTGAAAGTGATGGAGCCAGGATTGAAAATCAGGTCAAAAGACCTGGAAAAGGGTGGGCCAGAGAGAGGATCCTTGAGGAGGAGTCCTTCAGAGCTAGAGACACCAGTCCTCTTTCTACTTCCTCATACTAGAGACTTAACTGGTGTTAACTTATTGTAACCAAATTGAACTTTTCAGAGACAATCATAAAGAAATACATTTCTGAGTCTATTATTGTAGAATACTTTGTTCATTTTTACTTGTTATTATTTATAATTTCTCTATTTAGGTAGGTAATATTATCCCTGTTTTACAGATTAGAAAACTAATACCCAAAGAAAGGAAGTGACTTGCTTATGCTCACATCTGGGAAGTGTTAATACTTAAATTCATGTCTTTTGACTTTTAAATCATTTACCCCTTTTATTCCACCAACCTACATTCTATTGCTGTTGGTATTGAGAATATATTTTCTCTTTTACACAGTCATTGCTTACATTTTTTAATCCTTTTACTAGGATAAAAATATTGGTTTTTCTATAGTCTCTTAAATATCTCTCAATTGGTGGCAGGTTGATTGCTAAAACAGTAGATCAGATTGAACAAAGTTAGTATAACTATTGGTTATGCCTTCTTCCCTCCCCCTATAAATGTTACTTATTTTATCCTTGGACTGTAAGTGTGATTATTATCTGCATTTTACAGATGTGGAAATTGAGGCATACAGACTTGCCCAGGGTCAAACAGCTAAAAAGTTTATGAGACCAGATTTTTGAACTCATGTCTTCCAGACTCCAGATGTAGTGTATTGCCCACTGGGCTATCTGTTTTCCTACATCTGAGTCTGAAAGTTTAGTCCCCTCTTTAGATAGAGTAATATGTACATTATATATGTTACAATATATATGTTGTTGTTTGTCCTCATTTTCGAAGATGACTAGGATATCAGGGAGGTGAGGTCATGATATGCAAGTGAATTGTGTTTGAATGAGAGAAGGCTGTGCAAAGTGACCGGCCTCATTTTCTCCTCTGGAACTATCTGGGTCTAGTGGCCAGATAGATATCAGAATGACTGGGAATGGCCCTGAATGCAGGAGGAAACCTTGGTCTTTTTAAGCTAAGATTTTTAATAGGTCTCAGTTTGAGGGAACACCCATTCAGTGATCAAGATTAGGCAGCTTATATATGTGTACATATTACACACATATACACACATATATACAATGTACATATCAGTCTATAAATAAGTTATAGTTGCTCTGTATAGAATATACATATATATATATATTATATTAAATGGCATTTCATGCATTAAAGCACAGCCATTTAGTTATTCAAATGATTGGGACAGTTGGATCAATTACACTACAATTGATTCATTATGCTTCCCTAAGCTAAATCTTACCTCAAGACTGTGAGATATATAGATTGTCAGAATTAAAGGGACCTTATAACAGAGAAAGTCAGAATTGTAGAGACCTTAGAATAGAGAATGTCACAGCTAGAAGGCCCTTAGAAGGTACCATAACAAGAGGCAGAGGAACCCAAGAATACAGAATTTGGAGTTCGAAGCTTCCATAATACATAATAATCAACAGTGTCAGAGATGAGAGGGACCCTACACACCATCTAGTTCAACTCCTTCATTTGATAGAGATGGAAATTAAAGGCAAAAAGGAACTATCATATTAAGCTAGTGGCAGAGCCTAGGCTAGAGTCTAGTTCTGACTCTTAGTCCTGTGCACTGGTCATGCTACCTTCTATTGCTCTTGGTTTGGTGACTGGCCCTGAGAATCCAGTTCAGTCCTGTTTGTGCTTTGGGCAGACTGCTCTGGCCTCAGTTCTGATCAGAACTGTGTGAAAGAGGAAAGGCTTAGGTGCAATGGCCAAGGGAGATTTTAGGATTAGGGAACTACAGGTTGAACCCAGTGCCTCAGAAATTCCGTGCAGTTCTGGGATTCTTTATTTTTATTTTTTTTTCTTGTTTCTGCTACAAAGACATTTAATGCCCAAGAATATATTTGACTACCTCGGTGAAGTGATCCCCAAACTTGGGTATTTATCTCTCTAGCTCTTGTTTATTTCATCTCATAAAAGAAAGTAGTTGGGTGCCTGACTTGACTAGATGAGAAGCGCCCCCCGCCTTTTTCATTTTAGGGCCTTGATGATCTGCCAGCCTTGATGCAGCTAACTGGAGACAGTGGAAGGCATGCTGGGCCTAGAATTAAATTTAAAATCTAGTCTTATATACTTACTAGCTGTGTGACTCTGATCAATCCACTTAATCTCTGTTTGTGTCAGTTTCTTGTTTTGTGGAATGAAGATAATAAAAGCATCTACTTCCCAGGGCTGTTGTGAGGATCAAAAAAGATGACATTTGTAATTACTGTAGCAACCAGTAGGTGTTTAATAAATTCTGATTTCCTTTCTTCCTCCCTCCCTCCCTTCCTTCCTTTTTTCCTCAGAGCCCACACACTGACCTTTGAATGCTAAGGGTCCCTCTCTTTCATCTCCAACCATTTGTTCTCACCAGCTAGCATTCAAATCCCCCTTGCCATATTTCTTTTTTTTAGATTGGCCTGAGACAGGCTTACCCTGGCACATTTGACTTTTTCAATGGCTGAGCAGATTGTCTGACTCTGCAGTGCAAAGAGACACATTAGTGTTAAGTGTCAGAGAAGAACAATTGGCTTATTCTTGAGTTAGAGTTTTGTTTACATCTCAACTCTAATCAATGGTGTATGGATATTAGGCTTCCTCTCTTTAAACTCCTTGTCTGTTAAAAAATTATAATTGTTGGTTGACACAGCCCCTTTTTCTATCCTTTCCCAAATCTCCTGTGCCTCAAGGTTATGGTTTAGGTGATAAACTAATCCCTACCAATGTGTTCTCAGATAATCAGCTATTCCCTTCCAAGGCATTTAATACCTTAACCCTTAGTAAGTAAGAGATTTATTTTTAGTCAAGGACTTCAGAAAGCACCTAGTCTGGAAGTTCTAATCTGGGGTCCTTGAACTTGGGCATCTGTTTAATTATTTTTTGATAACTGTATTTCAATATAATTGGTTTCTTTTGTTGTCCTATATATTTTATTTGCATTTAAAAGCATTATTATGTGAAATGTTCTATAGGATTGACCTGATTGCATATATATATATATATATGCACACACACACACAGACACACACACAGAGTTGAACTCTCATAGTATATTCTCTTCATTTTACAGGGGAGAAGCTAGTGGCCCAGAGGCCACAGTGAATTAAAAGCAGAATAATCTCTTCCAGGGACAGGGACATAGAAGATATTCTAAAAGAATTCTCCTCAAACCACAGCCTCTTCATATATATCAGAACTATCTACAATTCCCTTTTCCCATTCCTTTTCTTTTTTTCTCTTTGTTCTCAGAACCAAAAGGATTTGTCTCTCTCTGGGCCCCACAAAAGCCAGCTATCCAAACTAGCCATTGTGATTAGTGTCTAGGGCTGCCCTCCCCTGTCTTTTCTTTCTTCTGGCCCTTACTTGTTTCCTTGGGATATGGAGGTCAGCTTTGTATAATGGAAATAATGGTGGATTTGGAATCAAGAAACTTGGCTTCAATTCTTGCCTTATCATTTCCTAGCCATGTAACATCAGGTAAATTACTTTCTGTTGAGCCTGGAGTCAGGAAGACCTAGTTCAGTCCAATGGCCATTTATTAAGTGCCTATTGTGGCACTTAATTTAGCAAGGGACTATGCTAAATGTTAGGCATCCAGTTAATAAATCTAGTTAATAAAAAGAAAGACAATCCATATCCTGAGTTCAAATCTGGTTTCAAACATTTACTAATTAGCTGTGTAACCCTGCATAGGCAAGTCATTTCATCTCTGTCTGCCACAAATTTCCCATCTGTAAGATGGAGATAATAAGAAGATCCACATCTCAGGGCTGTTGTGAGCATCAGATGAGGAGATATTTATAGAAAGATTAACTAGCATGGTGCCTGGAACATTGTAGAAACTTAATAAATATTTTTTTTCTTTCTTCTCTGGGTCAGAACTTTTTTTTAGCTACAAAATGAAAGGTTTGGACAACATGATCTCTAATTATAGGAATAAAATTTTAGAGAAATGTATGGGTTTGGAGGAAGCTCCAGGACTTACATTCTGCTTTGTAAGCTCTCCCCTGTTTTCTCTTTGGGAGACCTAGACACACAATCCATAACCTGTCAATATTTCTCTTTATCTCTGCAGACTCACTACCAAATTGGTTTCTTCCTATTCTTCTAACTTTGATGTAAGTTTTTGGGGAAGGCCTTGGGGTTGAAAGGGAGTGGGTTACTCCTGGATCCAATCCAGAACACCATAGATTGCTTATGTGGAAAAATGGGCTTAGCCACACAGTCCCTACTGTTTTCATTAACCCCAATCCTAGAAAGAACATGTCCCTGGGGTTCAGAGAATCAGAGTACAATCACTTTGAGAGTCTGAGATGCTATAGGGAAGGCAGTCAGATGTACAGCAGATTCAAGAAGGCAGCTGCACCCCAGTTGATGCTGTGTTTTAAAGTTATACATGGTAAACTTTCTTCTCCTCCTATCCCCTCTCCATCTTCTACCCTTTGATGCATATCTTTTTCCCTTTCCAATTTACTGCTCATGCATACTGTGACTTGAAGTTCCTGGGATAATTTTGGAGCCCAGTGTGGGCCAATGAATGACTCTCCACAATCCCATCCATTCTCTCAAATGATCCTCACAATAAGGCATGTCTGCTAACATCCATTTTTAAAGAAGATGCAGGAAGGTATGGAGACTGAGCTAATGGCTAATGTGCAACTCAAATCTAGCATTCACAACTCTTAATTACATGTCTTTTCTACAGTAGCAGACTGATGTACCATTTTAGCTCTGGATAGAACACAACTGTTTGGTGTAGAGATTAACTAGGATTCTTGAGTGCCAGAATTTGGTGATCCTTGGAAACCTGAAAAAGGAAATTTTAGAACCAATATAAAGTTATTTAACTTTATCAAATGAGGAACTAGTTGTCCCTAGGAAGTTCGGGGTGAAAGAATGAACAGGTTCTAGAAAGCTTTAGATAAAAGCATCTAGATCAATGATGATGATAAATTTCTGGTGGTTTTTTTTTTCCTGAGGCAATTGGGGTTAAGTGACTTGCCAAGGGTCACACAGCTAGGAAGTATTGAATCTCTGAGGGCAGATTTGGACTCAGGTCCTCCTGACTTCAGAGCTGGTGCTCTATCCACTGTACCACCAAGCTGCTCCAATCTCTGGTGATTTTTAAAGGAATTGTCAGGTTTTGGATGACAGGTGCATTGAGAACCAATAGTTAATGGAGGACATATACTACCTTTTGAACCTGTTTCTTTCATTCATATGACAAACATTAAATGCTTGCTATGTGATAAATACTGGAGATGTAAAAAAAAAAAAAGCAAAAACAGTATCTGTCCTCAAGGACTTTACATTCTAATCAGTGAGACAAGATGTGACTATGTCGATAAATAGAAGCTATATAGAAAGTAGATACAATGTAATTTTAAAGGAGAACAGCTTAGTAGTTAGGGGGTGGGGAGAATAACCAACAAAGGCCTTCTGCAAAAAAGTATCACTTTAACTGAGACTCCAAGAAATCAATGAATCCTAAAAGAAGTGGAGAGGAGGAGGGATCGTGTATTAGGCATGGGGAACCCTTGGTATAAAGGCAGGAAAAGAACCAATAGGTATTGAAAACTAGCAAGTACGTCAGTATAAATTGTCGAGTTTGTGGAGGGAAGTAACGTGAAGAAGATTGAAAAATTAGGGAGGAGGCAGGTGGTGAAGAGCTCTAAATGCAAGAGGAATCTAAAATTCATCTTAGAGATAATAAGGAAACTTGAGTTTATTAAGTAGATAGAAAAGACATAGATCTTAATGTTAGGAAAACCATCTTTGTAGCTGTGGAGGATGGATTGGAACCCAAAGGAATTTGATGCTAGGAACTTAGTCAGAAGGTGTGTGTGTTTCTCTCTCTCTCTGTGTGTGTGTGTGTGTGTGTGTGTGTGTGTGTTTGTGGGTATACACATCCACATATATTCTTCCTTTTTCATTGGATGGTTGAAGTAGAAGGTAGAGAAAAAAAATACTTGTTAATTTAAAAAATAATAAAAAGGCTGTTTCAATAGTCCAATTAATGGTGGTTGTATGAGTGGAGAGAAGGGGATATATAAGAAAAATATTGTGGAGAAAGAAACAAGATTTGGCAACTGATTGGATATTGTGGGGTGAGTAAGAGGGAAGAGTTGAGGATGACTCTGAAATAATGGGTGATTGGAAGAATGATGGTTCTTCAATATTAGAAAAGTTTAGAAAAGGGAAAGATTTTAAGGAAAATATAATATAAAAGTGTTCCAGTTAGAACTGGACATGAAAGTGAGTTGAATAATGAAGAGGTGACCTTGAAGCATTAATAGTTTGTAGGTCATATGAAAGGTTGATAAAGCCTTTTCCCCCCACAATAACCCTGTGGGTTTGGTAGTTTCAGTTTCAGTTGCTCTCATTTTATAGAAGAGGAATCCAAGATTTAAAGAAGGGGAATCGTGTGTACATGGGCAGTATACTGATAGATGTTGTTTGTCTAGGAAGCCTCAGAGCTGAGACTGGAATCCAGGTTCTCACACAAGGTCAAACATGCTATATATGTACTGTTAGAAGCTCTCCTTAAATAGCTCATATGGCTGTCTGAAGGCAGAAGGCAGAAGGATCTTTCTCTCCTGTTTCAGCTCCTGGCAGGACTAGAGGCAAATCTACTGAGCTTCAAATGCACACTATAGGTCACACATTAGTGGAGGAAAGGAGACAACTGGACTTTAGCCATACCTGCCAACCCCTTTATGTATTCCATTTCAGGTTTCACCTATAGAGGAATGGCTCAGTGATGTCGTGCGGGCAGCCTACTTGCCAAAACTCAATGGTATGGAACATCTGAAATTGTCATTTTTATTTCCAGCTCTGTATTCCCATCCCTTCCTTTAGCTTGGTGCTGCTAGTTAAGGGTCTATCCATGGTTTCTCCACCACTGGTCATATAGCAGATACCTTTTAATTTATATGCATTAATGACTAATGTCTGGGATTGATCTCTATAGCAGTTTCTTAAGTAATTGCAACCAATTCAATACTTGGCCTACAATCCATAGATGAATAAAACCAATGAGATCTCTCCTGAGATTCCCAACTCTGTCTTCTCAAACAGGCAGGATTTACTTTTTGGAAATTGGTCAATCAACACACCTTTATTAATTGTTGTCTGCCAGGAATTGTGATAGATGTAAGATACAAAAGTGAAAGTGAAGTAAAAAATTATATCTGTATAATTATATATGAAAATATGCACGATAAATGCAAGATAGTTTGTGGAGAGAGAGGAGATTCAGGAAAGTCATTATGTAGAAAAGAGCTTGAGTTGAGTCTTAAGGCAATAAGGGATTGCTGAGGCAGATTTGAAAAGCTAGTACATTCTAGGAATGCTGAACATTCAGTGCAAAACATAAAGTTAGGAATTAGAACTTTATGGATGGGGTTAATGAGTAAGTTAGAATGGCTATCTTTTTAATTTCATAAACAAGACCCAGTGGAAAGCACAGAAATCACATGTAAGGGAAATAAGGGTGGGTCAATGGATAGAGTGCTAATCTCAAAGTCAGGAAAACCTGAGTTTGAATTTGGCCTCAAACACCCACTAGCTATGTTAAGTAATTTAACTTCTTTCTGTTTGCTTTAATCTGCTGGAAAAGGAAATTGAAAACCATTTCAGTATCTACCAAGAAAGCCCTATTTGGGGTGATGAAGAGTTACACATAACAGAATGAGTGAAAAACAGATTCAATATTACTGTGGGCTTTGATCACAAATTTGAGTGCTGGATCAGGGCCTCGGTTCCTGCTTCCTATTCTTAACCAGCATAGTTTTGGTCTGTCCACTAATTCTATCCTATGTGTCTGGCCTCAGAGTCTCCTGAAAAGGGGAACTTTGGATATTTTATTTTAAACATTGCCTTTACATTTATTTATACCATAAATATATAGCCTGGGTTGATAATTATTGGTAGCTGATCCCAGCTTTGGGGGTGGTGGTACATATTCCTTTCTGAGTCTATGTGCTCATAATCAGGTCCAATATTATCAGAGTTTTAACTTGACCCCAGTTTTCACACAGCTCCTTTTACTTAATGGCTGATTTACTGAAGTGTATTTTCCTACAGAAAATAGAGATTCCCCTTAAAATGGCACTGACTCATTAGGATGGCATGATCTCTGAGTCATATCTTCAACAGAGGGATGAGCGTTGAGTAAGCCACACTCATTGCATATCAGTGCAAGACTGTCATCCACATTGTGTCTTTTGGATAGAGCAAAACTAAGTGGTTATCACTATGGGGATCAAACACATGATCTTTGTGCAGAGTTCTAACCCACTGGACCAGTTAGGCACAGAATCGTATTAATGACAACTCTTACTTACATTGCTCTGTAGCTCTGAGTTGAAATCATCTTACAAACAATCACCTCAACTAATCTCCTAGTGAAATAAGGTGGGTGGTGTGATTTCTCCCCATTGTACAGGAAAGAAAACTCAGGTCTACAGATGGAAATCTATTGGCTTGAAGTTATTCAATGAATCAGTGGAGAGCTGGGAGAAGAATTTGTCTCCTAGTTCATGTCTCTGACAATTAGATTTAGCAGTTAACTTGCTTCACATCTCAGCTAATGTCTCATTTCCTAATTCTTAATAACAGTGGAATTGGAAGTAGGCATCCCTCTGCCTAAGATCCTCAATGTCAACTATGCAAATGCTGCTCTGCAGATCATTGAAGTAAGTAAGGCCTTTCATCTGGATGGGCTTTTCATTTTATAGTAGAGGGCAATATTTCATAATTCACTCCTTGAGGCAATTTAGATCACAGGACTTGGAACCAGAACAGATCCTTACTAGATGTGGTATTATAGTCAAGTTACTCAATCTCTCTGCCTCGGTTTCTGTATCTGAAAAATGGGCATAATTATACCTATCCTATGGTTGTCGGGAGGATCAAATCAGTTCACATATATAAAGTGCTTTATAAACCTTACACAATATAGATTCTAGCTTTTATTATTAGCTTTTTCTTTTGAACACAAAGTAGTTATCTTTCATTTTCTATTTTGATCTTCATAAGAGTGGTGTTCTGAAGTGGGCAGAACAAACAAGGATTATTGTCCTCATTTTATAGATGGGGGTAGGAAAGGGAAGGCACTTCAAAAATTACAGAAATAGAACATTTTTTGGGTCATTACTCTTGTAGTTTTTGCATAGGAAAGAAAATTGGCCTTGACATCAGAGGCTTTGGCTTAGAGTCTTGGCTCTGATATTTCTATAATCTTATGACTTCAGGCAATTTACTTAATATCCTGACCTATAAATGAGGAAGTTGGATTAGATTCTCTTTAAAACTTTTCCCCAGCTCTAAATAATAATGATGATAAGCAACAAACAATATATAATAATAATTGCAATATTTGGGTTATGTAGCTGCTAAGTAATAGAGCTGGGACCTAAAACCCAAGTCTCTCAAAAGATCCATCTCCTCTGAGCACCTCCTGTGCCCCTGGCCCTGTGCTATGTACAGTGAGGGGAACCTAAGAAAGGCAAAGCAAAAAGGGAATCAATAAATATTACTGAACTAAGTAACTAGGATCACTTAACAAACATTTCCCAAGTGTCTCTTTTGTAAGAGGGAATATTGGGCCCAGAGTAGTGATCCTGGAAATGACTAAGTCATAGTACCTATTATCATTGAGGTTATAGTCTGCTGAGGGTTTGTTGGAAATGTGTCTGGGAGGAGGTAATGGATCCGTATTTAATTGGTTCTTCCAGAATGCTGTCTTGCTGACTGTGGCTTCACGAGGCTGAGCTGATGGAGGAATCCCCAGGGCTATGGCACTTTCTGAAGATATGGGCGAGACCCTTGAGCCTTTCTGGTTTCCTCTTATTCTGATTCCCTTGTGGGTCTTAGAGTAGATAAAAAAAATCAACCCATGGGTACTGGACTGACCCTTTGTGGTTTTCTATGACCTCTTGAGAATGGTGCCCAGGACAACTCACACAAGTTCTTCCCCAGGAAAGTCTTTTAGGACATGGGGTCCAAACTGGGAGAGTATTCAGGGTTTACCCCTGTAAATGCTCTTATTTCAATAAAGGATTCTACTATTTCTGCATTCTCTGGCTGATTTTTTCTCTCTGGTCATACCCAATTCTCTTGGTTCTTTTCTTCCCTTCCTGGTAAACCAGCAACAGGATTTGGAGGGTGAGACAAAAATATCCAGGTTTCTTTACTGGCCTCAGATGATATGGTCAGTTCCTGATGGAAAATAACATTAGCTTGGGGCAGCTAGGTGGTACAGTGGATAGAACACTGGGCTTGGAATTATGAAGACTCATCTCCCTGGGTTCAAATCTGTCTTCAGATACTGGGCTAGTCACTTAATTCTGTTTACCTCAGTTTCCTTATGTGAGGAAATGAGATGGAAAAGGAAATGACAAATCACTCCAGTATCTCAGCCAAGTCATTCTTATTTACTTTGGGCAGTTGTGTGTGTGTGTGAGTGTGTGTGTGTGTGTGTGTGTGTGTGTGTGTGTGTGTGTGTGTGTGTGTGTGTTGGGGGACAGGGCAATAGCCTTACTTTTCTTAAAGAGAAGTATTCACCATGGAGACCAGAGATCTCTTGTAATGTAACTGAGATCTTCTGGGTAGTCATACTTCAGTCTTTCACAATTTAAAGTTTAATTTCATTAGTATGGACACAGTTACCTGTTGATACAAGTCCTCCATGTCCTAGTAGACAATCTTTATGAGAAGCTGTGTCAAAAAATAAGACAAGACAAAACAAAACAAAAAGCAAAAAACCCTCACAAAATAAAATCATCATTGTGCATCCAAGGTGCGAGTAGTGATGAGTCTCCCTGATGTAATTGAAGGTGTGGGCCAGTAGAACTATACTCAGATCCTTTCCAGATTGGAGGGGCCTGCTAGAGGTTATGTTTTACTGTCACCATCTTGGGGAGGTCCCTTCACACCCTCCAAGAGGAGAAATCAGAAGATGCTTTTAGCAGCAGAAAGGATCACATGACTGAGAATAACAAGAATCTGCTTCATGGCCTTCTCATGAGTCTTAAAGGAAATTGTGTAAAACTCTTGGCAGCTCTTTAAATGGTAGATCAGTGTCAGCCCTTTATTAGAAATGCAAGTTTGTTATTCTCAAAAGGAAGCAAAAAACAGTTTCTGCCCTCAAGGAGCTTACAATCTAAGAGATGAATAACATGCAAATAAACATATAAAAACCAAGCTACATATATTTTAAATAGTAAATTTTGTTTCTGACTCTTCCTAAGCTATGTGACTTTAGCCAAGTCACTTAAACTTTCCTGGCTTCAGCTTCTTCATCTGTTGGGCTCAACAGCTTCTAAAGTCTCTCCCAGCTCCAAATCTTGTGTCACTTTTTAACTTGCCCAGAATTACACAAGGAGTCAATGGTAGAGTTTGGACTTAAGTTACTTTCCCTGCCACTAAATCTGGTTCTCTCTTCCCCATACCATACCACCTAATGATGCTGATGAAGACAATAATAGCCTAAAATTCTCTCCAGAGGCAAAAATGATGCTGAAGAGATGAGAGGATTCATGCAGGAACTCTGCAGTCACTTCTGTTGTAAGGCAGTCTTGGTGGTTCTCAAAGACTGAAAACCAGATTTGATTTGGCAAGAATTGCTTGGACAAAAGGGCTGTTCTGACTCTGAGTCACCCAAACTGGAGATTGCAGATTGCTATCTCTAGCAGCCTAAATGGCTTGATTGAGCCTGCCCTTGGAGTGAGCTGGCGCCTTTATCCAAGCTAATCTTCAGGAAAGTCGTCTTAGGCAGAAGCCTGGAGGAAGTAACTCCAAACTCAAGCTTATTCTTATCAAAGGCCACCAGAAGGCCCAGGAGTTTCAATGATGTGTACTGCGATGGAATCTGAGTTGATTCTCACTTTGGCAGTCTGTAGGGCTCACTTTTATGTAAGAGGACAGAGAAATACCTACTAGATGGTGCCACCTTGGTGCCTTTAAAAAGAATGGTAGAATTTGAGAGCTGGATAAGACCTTGGAGATTTATGATCCCTCTGGTGCATCAATTTTGATAGATCTTCTTCAAAGAGGATATGGGCAGGAGACATTTTCAAGGGACAAAAGGAGGAGATAATAGTCATAGCTCTTAATAAATAATACCTATTTTAGGAAACTAGGCAAATGATTTTACTTTTTTGAGCTTTAGTTCTCTCCTCCATAATATGGTGATAATACTGTTTGTATTACTATCTTAGAGTTTCTATCCCTGATTGCCACTAACCAAGATGGCTGCAAGGAGATCACCACCACCATCATCACCACAGCACACAGTGTGTTATAATATCTGTTTGATCTTCTCTCATCCCTAAAAGAAGGGATAGACAGGGGTTATACATTTGACTGAGTTTCAGGGAAGGGAAATGATTTCAAGGTCATCTGGTGATGTGCCATTGACTGATCTGAGGTTCTAAGTCCTTACCTGGTGTACTTTCCTGTTGCCTACTGTAGTGGTTAATTTTATATCACTCTGGAGAAAGACCCATGGATTTGGAGGGGGGGGGAGAAATATTTCTAATTAGGAATTAGAATTTTAGAGTTTCCTTAGATAATATACTAGGCCGACTAGTATTCAGAGAGACAAAATAAATATGAGAATGGATAGTTAATAGAAGGATACTGTGCCAGGTCTAAAGTCAGGAAGGTTGGAGTTCAAATCAAGCCTCAGATGCTTATAAGCTATGTGACTCTTGAAAAGTCATTTAACTCTGTCCCATTTTATTTTCCACTGTAAAATGAGAATAGTGGTAGAATTTCCTAGGGTTCTTAAGAGGATTCAAATAAGATAATAATCGTAAAGCTCTTAAAACAATGCCTAACATAGAGTAAGCTCTGTGTAAATATTGCTTATGGTAATTATTATTATTTTTTAATGGTTGGGGCTAAATTGATGAATTAGTATGGGGTGATTTCTTATGTACTTGTTTGTACTGCTTGTATGTTGATTTTACTTGATGTTAATTTGCCTCATTTGGGTTATCTAGTTAGGATGGACTCCTTTAGAGAGCACTTATCCTGTAGTTAGAAGATCTGAGTCTGATGCTGTATGATTCCAGATAATTTTCTCTTGTCTCGATTTTTTTCACTCATCAGCCCTATAATTTTGACCTGTCTGAGTCTCAGTTTCTTCATTTGTGAAATGCGAGTGTTAGACTAGATCCTCTAAAAGATACTTTCTAGTTTTAGAGGTGGCTAGGTGGCCTAGTGGATAAAGTAGTGGTATGAGTCAGGGATGCTTTATCTAAATCTTCTGAAAATACTCTCATCAATAATAATAACCAGTAAGAGCATCATCACCACCATTATTATAATATTATAGTTATCACCATTAATATATCCATTTACCTTAGAAGAATAATCATTACAGGGTCAGCTAGCTGTGGATTGAGCACCAGATATAGAGTTAGGAGGAGGGGGTGTTCAAATTTGGCCTCAGCACACACCAGCTGTGTGCTAGTCACTTAACTCCAATTACTTTACAAAAACAAACAAACAAAAATAATCATCATAATAAGGAACATAATTAAAAACTTCATTATCATTTATTATATTATTAAACATTTTATTGATGTTCTTTTCTTTTTTCCACATCATCACTTTTATATATTTATATATTTATTTTATACATTGTATTTTACATATTGTCTCAGTTTATATATTGTTTCATATATTGTTACTGCTCATTCCCACTTTCCCCAATAGAATCTTCTCTTTTGCATGTAACTGTAGTTAAACAGAACAAATAAATACATTGGGAATACCTGAAAACATATCTAATTCTGTACCTCTAGTCCATTACTTCTCTTGCTAAGGGAAAGTCATATTTCATAGTCAGTCTTATAAAATTTTTTTACCTCCATCATGGCCTTTATCTAAGTATATTTTGATATGGAATTGATGCTTTATGTATTTCTCTTCTTTATTGCCATTTCTTTTACTCATGTAATACATAAGATATCCTGATATTGGAGCAAATTGATGACTCCTTTCATTATCTGAAAAGAATAGTTATATTACTCTTGACAGATCTTTTTCTGTTATTTTGGCTGCATCTTTTCCTCTTAGTTGCATCTTTAAAATGGTCTTGAAGTGAAATGCTTAATTGATTTTATCATCACACTTTATGTAAACCTATTTTTTTTTTTATTTATTTTTATTTTATTTTATAATTATAACATTTTTTGACAGTACATATGCATGGGTAATTTTTTACAACATTATCCCTTGCACTTACTTCTATTCAGATTTTTTCCCTTCCTCCCCCAAACCCCTCCCCCAGATGGCAAGCAGTCTTATATATGTTAAATATATTACAGTATAATTTAGATACAATATATGTGTGTAGAACCGAATTTTTTTTGTTGCACAGGAAGAATTGGATTCAGAAGGTAAAAATAACAGTTTACATTCATTTCCCATTGTTCCTTTTCTGGATGTAGCTGGTTCTTTCCATCATTAATCAATTGGAATTGGATTAGCTCTTCTCTATGTTGAAGAAATCCACTTCCATCAGCATACATCCTCGTACAGTATCATTGTTGAAGTGTATAATGATCTTCTGGTTCTGCTCGTTTCACTCAGCATGTAAACCTATTTTTCCTTCCACCATTTTTCATTTTACAAAGCAATATTGTTCTAAATCCTCCACTATCTTCTTCTATAACATTTTATCACATTTTAATGATTTATATTTTAAACTGATCTTGGTATCTTGGCTTTGGTGGTATAGTTGGCATATTTTTTCCACTTGTCAGGAAACCGACTGTTTACTATTGAGAGTAGAATTTCTTGGCTCTTTTGGTCTCTTCATTCTGATAGTTGCTTTACAAAAGTTATAACTCCTTTGAAAAGGGTGATAATCTGTGGTGATGCCTCTTCTTTTATCTATTTACCATGTTTGGATGCTACTAGTTTATTTGAATAAATCTAAATAAGAGTATGCAGTATTCTTTTCTCATTTGTATTCTTTCTTACAGTTTAGTATTGATTTTGATTTTTGAGAAATCAGTGTTATAAAAATTGATTTGAAAATGACTCCCTAAGCCATGTGAAAACAAACTGTTTAGAAATCTGTAAGAGTTATGATCAGTACAATTACCATGAATCTAAAGGACTGATGACAATAAATACAATGTATGTAATAATGACGATGCCAAAGGATTTAGGATGTGTAATGGTATATACATATATTTACACACATATGTATATGCATGTATGGACACATGCATACATATATATATATCTACATATATATATGCATGTATCTATATACACACAGATACACAGTTTTAGGCCCATAGTAGACACTTAATAAGTATTCATTAGGTTGGATATCTTTCCATCTAATTTTTTTTGTTTCCATTTTTCCTTTTTTTCTATCTATTTGTGACCTACCTATTGTATACAAATAGCCAACAAATGCTTTTGGCTTGGCCATATAGCTGTGATGAGAAATTCATTTTTTCTTTTGTTGTTTTTTTCTCCCAAGGGGTGGCAGAGAGACAAAATAGATTCCTGCTTATTTCAAAATAAAGAGGTGGTGGCTGGGTGATAGGGATGTGATATATTGCAAGCACTTTTAGATGAGATCATTGAATTATTAATGTTATTTAACTGTTTTACCCCATTGCAAAAGATCTCTTACAAAGTGGGGGTAATTTATAAATATATGTAATATAAAAAACCACATTAATAAAATTGAAAGTTACAAAAAAGAAAGTTACTCATACTGGTGACAAATTGTTTCTTTTATTGTAATATAATCAATTTTTGGGGGGGAGGGAACATTCCTTGAAGCTTGTCATGTTGAGCATTTCCTGACTTTCTTAAAGAAATTATGTATGATAATGATAACTGTTGGAGGGGATGTGGGAAAACTGGGATACTTATGCATTCTTGTTAGAGTTATGAAATTACAAAATGATGCATATCTTTTGATCCAGCAATACCACTACTGGAATTGTATCCCAAAGATATAAAAGAGGGAAACGGACCCATATATGCGAAAATGTTTGTAGCAGCTCTTTTTGTGGTGGTAAGGAATTGGAAATTGGGTGCCCATTAGTTGGGGAATGGTTGAATAAGGTATAGCATATAAATGTAATGGAATGTTATTGTTTTATAAGAAATGATGATCAGGCTAATTTCAGAAAAGCCTGGAATGACTTACATGAATTGATGCTGAGTGAAGTGAGAACTGAAGAACATTGCATACAGTAATGGCAAGATTGTGTGATCAACTATGATAGAATCTTCTCAGCAATACATCAATCTAAGATAATTTCAATAGATTTGTATTGGAAAATGCCATCCATACCTAGAGAAACATCTATGGCTACTGAATGTGGATCAAAACATTATTTTCACTTTTTTTCTTTCTGATGGTTTTCCCCTTGTGCTTTGATTTTTCTTTCATAAACATGAATAATTTGGAAATATGCTTAAAATGAATGTGCATCTATAACCAATATAAGCTTGCTTCCTGTCTTAGGGAGGGGAGAGATATATGAGGAAAGAAGAAAAAAAATGCCAAAAATATTGAATGTTTAAAATTATACTTATTAATTAAAAAATACTATTAAGTGAAAGAGTGTGTCTGGGGAATCTGAAATCTACAATTAAGAGTCCTGGGCTTTCAGAGGTTATATTAGGGTAAGGGATTAAACAATCCAGGAAGAAGTTCTGGACTCCCAAAGGGGATAGGTGTGGCCAGAGAGAAAGAACCAATCAAGAACAATGCTTAGACCAAAGAGAACAGAAAAAAGGCTAGAAGGAATCTCTAACAAGCAGGATGGCTTTGAAAGTTTTGACCTGGGACCTTTTGCCATATATTTTAACTGAATTTGTTATATACTAAAAAGAAAGAAAAGAAAACTGCATTTAGTAGAGATTCACAGTTTCATTTACAATTCCCCTCTTTTCCCTATTTTATTGTGTATATGAAAATGCCCATTTTATTTGGTATTTTTTAAGTTCAGAGCAACAACAAAAAATTAAATGGCTAGGCTTTTCTATGACACGATTGTCAAAAGTGGGAGAGAGACTTAGGATGCAGTTTAGCAAGTAAATGTGGCCTTGGATGAGGAGAGAAAAGGGGATCAAGGGTAGGGAATAATTTTAGCCCTTGATTTGCTAAGTGATTCTAAGCACATTACTTCTCTCTGAGCCTCACTTGTTATCTGTAAATTAAAAAGGTTTGAATTAGGTGCTTTCTAAGGTTTCTTCTAACAATCATTTTTACAGTTAAAGATTTTTTTTTTGACTAGCACTGTTCTTTTGAAAAAAAATTATTGTTGTTTTTTAATTTACAGAGTTTCTCCTTCATATCTTTTTTAAAAAAATTCAAAGACATGTATTTACAAATGCGAGATAAGTGCTGATAGTGTATACTGCATCCCACACGTGTAGTCCTCACCTCTTTACTGAGAGGAAGATGCTATGTTTCCTTATTAGTTCTCTGGGATCAATACCATCCCTTACATTTCTTCAGAGTTTGACTACCTTTTTTTTTTTTTTTTTTTTTTTTAAAGATTTCCCACTGCATCCAGGACAATCTCCTTTATATAGATATTTATGTGCCTCCTGGATCTAGATAGTTCTGGAAGAGAAAATGATGCTGATGGCCTTGCATAGCTCTCCTTTCCTGAAATCCAATTCACTTGAATTACATGGCATTACTTCTCTGATATCATGGTTGTCTTAGAGAATGAAGGACAAACAACAGCTTCTGTGAGTAGAATCTGGCCACCGAGGACCAGGCAGCAATGCAACTTCTTTGATTCTTTCCTCCCTCCCTTCTTCCCTCTTTCCCTTCTTCTTTCCCTTCATTCCCTCCTTTTCTTTTTCTACTCTTCCTTCCTCTCTTCCTCTCTTCTTTTTTCCCTCCTTTCTTCCCTTATTCTCTTCCCTTTTTTTCTTTCCTTCTTTCCTCCCTTGTTCCTTTCCCTTCCTTTTTTTCCTTCCTTTTACTTCTTGCTTAGGATATTTCCATAGCCTTTCAGCTGGCTTTCATGCCTCCATTCTCTCTTCTCTACAATCTGATTGTTGCTGCCAGTTTAATTTTCTTAATTCATAGTTCTGATCAATTCACCCGCCATTCTTCAAAACTTTCAATAGTACCAAAGAAGCTTTCAAAAAGTTCTCCACATTCTAACTTTATCCTATCCAGCCTTATTTCTTAATTGCTTTCTGTGTGTGTGGGGGGCAACTAGGTGATGCCATGGATAAAGTGCCAGGACTAGAGTCAGGAAGACTGAGTCTTCTCTGAGGTTTGGGCACTAACTCAATTGTATGATCCTTGGCAAATCACTTAACTCTGCTTGCTTCATTTTCCCCAGCTGTAAAATGATCTGGAGAAGAAAATGACAAACTACTCTAATACCTTTGCCAAGAAAGTCCCAAATAGGGTCATGAAGAATTTGACATGATTGAAATGACAGAACAACAGCTATCATTTATTCAAATCCATCCATTCATTATTCTCCAAACACATCCCTTCCTTTCTGGTCTCCTTGTTTCTGCTCATTCTGTTTTCTATTCCTGTACTTTACTATTCCAAATCCTTATCTCCACCTGTTGAAATACTACACTCTTTAAATACAACCTCTTCTAGGAAGTCTACTTTAATCCTTCCCGTAGAATTATATTTGTACCTCTCCTCTGGCGTTTAGCTATGTTGTAATTTACTTAGTAGTGTTTCTACCTTATCCCACCCACAAGCTCAGAGACTATAGGACTCAGAGACTGAGGACGAGACTATACATTATTTATCTTCATCTCTCTTTGCAGTAGGATAAATTGCAAACTTTTAAACCAGGAATTTATAGCCCTCTGTAATCTGGCTCTAATTTACATTCCCAAATTTATTTCATGCCATTTCCTTTCACTCTTTCTGTTTTCTAACTGAAGTAGACTAATCTTGTCTTTACTTCTCCTGCCTTTTCACATTCTCACAGGCCTTTAACTGGTTCCATGTATTATTTATGTAAGCTGCCCCTGTGTCTGGAATGCACTCCCTCCTCATAACTATGGCAAAAGTCCTTCTTTTCTTTCAAGGTCCAGATTAAGTACAGACTCCTCCATTAAGCTTTTCCTGATTCCCCTAGGTAGAAGCAATTTCTCCCTCATCCAGTTTTGTGAGGTAATTAAACAGTTTTTATCTTAGTTTTATTGTTCCAATTTAATTTTTTATTGACTTCATTTATGAACATATCAATTTCCTAGACCCAATTAGCAAGCCAACCCTAATAACAAAAAAATTTTAAAAAGGAGAAAAGCACTTTACTTAAATATAGCCAACATGTCAAACATACCTGACAGTGAGTATGATAATCTATATCTATAGATCTCCACATTTGCAATAAAGGGGAAAAATGAGGATAAAAATTTATTAAGCATCTACTATGTGCTGTTGTTATTCTTCATTTTCTTTTTTTCTTTTCTTTTTTATTGAAGCCTTTTATTTTCAAAACATATGCAAGGATAATTTTTTTTTTTTTACCACTGACCCTTCCAATTTTCCCTCTTCCTTCCACCCCCTCTCCTAGATGGCAAGTAATCCAATATATGTTAAACATGGTAAACTGTATATGTAAATCCAATATAGGCATACATATTTATACAATTATCTTGTACAAGAAGGATCAGATCAAAAAGGAAAAAAAATTGAGAAAGAATAAAATTCAAGCAAACAACAAAAGAAGTGAAAATGCCATGTTGTGATTGATACTCAGTTCCCATAGTCTTCTCTCTGGGTATAGGATGGCTTTATTCATCACAAGATCATTTGAACTGGCCTAAATCATCTCATTGTTGAAATGACTCACATCCATCAAAATTGATCACTGTATAATCTTGCCATTGCCATGTACAATTAAATCCTGGTTCTGCTCACATCACTTAGCTTCAATTCATATAAGTTTCTCCAGTTCTCTCTGAAATCATCCTTCTAGAACAATAATATTCCATAACATTCAAATACCACAATTTATTCAGTTATTCTCCAATTGATGGGCATCCACTCAGTTTTCAGTTTTTGCCACTACAAAAAGGGCTGCCACAAACATTTTTGCACATGTGGGTCCCTTTCCCTCCTTTAGGGTCTCTTTTGGATATAAGTCCAGTAGTAATACTGGTGGAACAAAGGGTATGCACAGTTTGATAACTTTTTGGGCATAATTCCAGATTGCTCTCCAGAATGGCTGGATTCTTTCACAACTCCACCAGCAATGCATCAGTATCCCAGTTTTCCCACATCCCCTCCAACATTCATCATTATCTATTTCTGTCACCTTAGCCAATCTGAGAGGTTTGTAGTGGTATCTTAGAGTTGTCTTAATTTGCATTTTTCTGATCAATAGTGATTTAGAGCATCTTCTCATATTACTAGAAATGGTTTCAATTTCTTCATCTGAAAATTGTCTGTTCATATCCTTTGACCATTTATTAATTTGTCCTTTATTTTCGAAGAGGACCACTGATATCACAGATAATGTGTTAAGTTGCTCTTGGATTTGATTTAACTAAGCCACAGTCACCAAAAGTCTTCCAAAGTTACCAAAGTTCAGTGGCAGGACAAAAGTCAAGGTAACTGGTGATGGTCCAGGTTGCAGTGGAAGATATTAGTATCTTCAATGTCTGACCAAACTCTAAGCACTCCACAACACCTGCTTTATCCACTTTCGTGGCTGTTGCAACAAATTGTTCTTATTCACCATTGCACTGGGAAATCTTCATGTGTTTGGGATACATTCCCCTAAATCATTGACAGATTTGAAGCCTGTCAATTACTGTCAACCTGCTTTAGCCTGCCTGTTAAGAAAGGTTCCTGGGGTGTGACTACTGTGCATGCTTCATCTTTTGGGAGCCACAATTGAGAGGTAGGTGAATCAGATGGCCATGAGGGGTAGATAAGCAACCCTAAGAAGAGTTGAGCAAGCCCTCACACTCCATGTGTTACTCCTCCTGATTATCCTATACACCCTACTATATGCTAGATACTATGTTAAGTACTTTTGAGATTTTATCACATTTGATCTTATAAAAACCTTGTGAGGAAGGTGCTATTATGATCCTCATTTTCAGTTGAGTAAACTGAGTCAGACAGAGGCTTAGCATCATTTAAGGTGTGGTTTGAACTCAAGTTCTAAATGCTTTTAAAAATGACACTCATTTTCCAAATACTACTCTCATCCCATAGGAGAACTATAGTTAACCAAAGGAGTACAGTTAAGCAAAACAAACCAATAAGTTGAATATGTATCCCTTATACTATACCTGTGGTGCAATCCAACACCTCTCTATCAAGAGGAGTAATGGAGTATTTTGCCATCAGTCAAAAGTCTCATTGATCTCAGTTTTCATGTCTCTAGACAGTTAGAGACAACCCAATGGCATGGATAGAGCATTGATCCTATTGTCAGCAAAGTATAACTCAAATACTTATTACCTGTGTGACCCTGGGTAAGCCACTTAACTTCTGCCTACATCAGTTTTCCTTATATGTAAAAGGGAGATAATGATAGCACCTATCTCTCAGGGTTGCTGAATTGCAAAGTATATATATAGCTCAATGCTTGGTATATATTAAATGATATACAAATGTTAGTATGATTATTTTTATAGAATATTGTTCTGGATCTCCTATGTGCCCCCTCCCTGTCTCCTTTATAGTATACCTATTTTTATTCATGTTATATTTTCTCTTTGGTTATGTTGTAGGCTTCTTGAGGGTAGGGATTTTGTCATTTTTCATTGATAAAAATCCAGGGCTGAAGATAACTGTATAAATATTTATACATCTATTGAATTTAGCATATATTTTAACATATTTAACATGTATTGAACTACCTGCCATCAATGGGAAGGGATGGGGGGAAGGAGGGGAAAATTTGGAACACAAGGTTTTGCAAGGGTTAATGTTGAAAAATTACCGATGCATATATATGTTTTGAAAATAAAAAGCTTTAATTAAAAAACAAAACAAAAACAAAACAAAAAAGAAGAGAGTTCCATATTAAAAAAATAAAAAATAAAAACCCAGAGCTGAATCCAATAGTACATAGTGAGTGTTTATTAGCAGTTTGTTGAATTTTGCACATTATAACTATTTCATTGAATTAATTGAATTAAAAGACACATTTCTTAGCCTAAAGGAATACATTTCAGATATTTTGCCAATCAGAAAGAAGACATTTTTGGATGGGTGGGGGCCCCACACATTCCCCATAGTATATGAACATATGCAATGTTAAATAGTCTATTTACCTAATTAATATAGGGCTAGCACTACTCAAATTGTGTTTTCCTTAAAAATAATAACACATTTCAATAACATGTTAAAGTTTATAGAATGCTTTCTATACAATTACTTTGTAGGAGAAGGTATTACAAATGTCATTATTACTATTTTCTTTCTTTCTTCCCCCCCCCCCCCTAAGGCTGGGGTTAAGTGACTTGCCCAGGGTCACACAGCTAGGAAGTGTTAAGTGTCTGAGACCAGATTTGAACTCGAGTCCTCCTGAATTCAAGGTTGGTGCTCTATCCACTGCGCCACCTAGCTGCCCCTATTATTTTCTAGATAAGGAAAATAGCCTCAGAGAAGTGACTTGTGCAGGGTCATAGAGATAATAAATGTTAGGATTTGAACCCAGCTCTCTTGACAACAAATCAGTGTATTTGACATTACTGGGTCCTGCCTCCCACCCCTTTATGGTCGTTCACTATGTTTTTCCCAGCCTCAACCACAGCTAGACAGAACTATGGTGATGGTCCTCAGTGGGTTCATTTGGGAAGGGAGGCTTCCATCTCTTTGTAGAACAGGAAAGAGCCTGGATTAGCCAGTGACCTGGGCTGGTCAAGCTACTAGTCTCAGGGAACAATCCCTCATCCTCAGGAATGCCTGATAACAACTTGGGCTGATTAAATACAGGTCTATATGATATCCTTTGAAGAATGCAAGGTTGTGGTTAATCATTTCCATCAGATTTAGTCACAAACCACAAAATACTGTGGTTTGAGATTCTGGGTTTTTTGTTTTTGTTTTTGTTTTTCTTTTCCTGCTGAGGAAATCCTAATTCTGACCTCTCTCAATTACCAGATTTCTCTTTATCCTCCCTACTAGTGCCCACATAATATAAAAAGGAAAGTCTTGCTTCAAAATATCCACATCCAGAGGTCCAGGGGAAGGACCTCCCTGGGCTGGAAAATACCTGGAGAAGCAGTGCAACCAGACCTTGTTTTACCCAGTGCCTGGACAGGTAAAGTGATGCGACAGGTTCCTTGGGGATGGCTCCCCGGTTAGCCTTGGCCCAACCTAGCAGGCTGAGTTGTGTCTCTGAGTGTGCTGAGATCACAAATTTGGAGACTGACAGAGACACCTTGGTGAAAAGGCAAGTGCTTGGATTTGGAGGCAGAGGACTTGGGTTGAACTCCCATCTCTGATCCATATTAAGTGTATGATCTTGGGTAAGTCACTTCTCTCTGGGTTTTGATGTCTACATCTATAAAATGAAGGAACTGGACTAAATGATTTCTAAGGGTCCTTCTACATATGTCTATTATACTCTGATCTAGTGAACATTTCAGAGTTAGAGGGGCCCATAGAGATCTTTGTCTACAAATATCTAAAACCAGATGCCTTATATATGACTGCTGTGTTTACTACAACCTCCTCATAGGGCTTGTAGCTACATCTTTCCTTGGCAGGGTCTTTGTCATTTTCTTTCCTTACCTCTTATCTTTTCTTTTATTGTTACCCCCGAGATTCTCATGCTTCATGCCATGATTATTGCATTAGTATCCTAACTGATGTCATTGTCTCCCACCTCTAGTGCATTCTGCACAAGCATCCTCTGTGCATCTCCCACCTCTGCTGCATCCTGCACAGGCTCAACTTTATATCACCATAATAGCTCCTTTGTCTGAGGCAGAATTCAACCCAAGTCTTTCTGACTCTTTGTCTAGTACTCTATCCACTACCCCTTTCTACCAAAAAACTTTAACAGGTTCCTATTTTTTAATTGAGTAAAATTCATAATCCTTTACTGTATATTCAAATGTCTTTACAATCTGATAATAATAGCAAGCATACAAATATTGCTTTGAGCTTTGCAAAGTATTTATAGATATTATTTCATTTGGTCCTCACAATTCTGGGAGGTAGATATTACTATTATCCTCATTTTATAGATGAAAAAATAGTTATGACTTGCCTGGGGTTATCGCTAATAAATGTCCAAGGCAGGATTTAAACTGAGATCTTCCTAGTTACTTCTGGTACCAACCTACTTTTCCAGCTTTATCTTATATTACTTCCTTCCTTTTCCTTATACTACTACCTTCCTTTTCTTCTTCACCTAGTAATTTTTCATTCATCCTTTAAAGACCTAATCAAAAGTCTTCTCCTACAGGAGGCCTTCCTTGATCCCCTCTATCCATAATGATTTTTCCCTTTGAAGCTCATACAGAATTGTGTTTTTACTGCTCTGATGCAATTTTATCATCTGCACCTTTTGTTGTTGTTCAGTCATTTTAGTTACTTCCAATTCTCTGTGACCTCATTTGGCGTTTTCTTAGTAAAGATAGTGGAGTGCTTTGCCATTTCCTTCTTTAGTTTATTTTTACAGATGAGAAAATTGAGGCAAACAAGCTTAAGTTACTTGCCCAGAGTTACATACTAAGTATGTCTCTGAGGATGAATTTAAACTCAGGTATTCTGACCTTTAGACATGGCACTCTATTTTAACCCCACTTAGCTGCCTCAGTTTATACCTTATACCCCAATGATATTTGAGTTCCATGAAAACAGAGATGATAATGTTCCCCTCAAGCCAAGGAATTGTCCTATAAAAGGTGTTTAATGTATGTTTATCAAATTCCATTGAATTACTATTAATGATTAATGAGAAGCTTCCTTCTTAGGGAAACTGAAGGCAAGATGCTGAAGACGTGGTGTCTAGCAGCTCTGTGTAGCTCCATGGTGTTCACTGGCACTCTCTCAGAAACAAATACAGTCCTCAGGGTGAGCAAAGAAGTCATTAGTAATGGTAAGTGCCCCCTTAGGGCCATGGGAGGGCAGAAGCCCAATAACTGTCATCTTTTTGAAGAGACAGAGGAGAGGGCCATACGCTCTGGTCTCAGATGCTGAGTACTGGTACAAGAGAATCCCTTCAAGAGCTTATTTCAATATCAATCAATAAGCATTCATTTGGTGGCTACTGAGTGCCAAGTATTGTGCTAAACCCTGCTGCTCTAAGAGAGAATTTTTGGAAGAAGTAAAAAGGTGCTGTCAGAGAACAGGTAGACCATACAAAAAACTGGGGTGATAAAATCAGGAGACCTGCTTTCAAATCCTGGCCCTGCCACTGACTTGTGCAATCGTGCTAATTACATTCTCTCCCCAGACTTCAGTTTTCTTTGAAAAAATAAGGGGATGGGTGGTTTGGAAAAAATTAGAGTGGTTTGTCATTTTTTTCTTTAGTGGATTAAGGGAAGCACAAGTAAAGTGACTTGATTGGGACACACGGACACTAAATGAGTAGGGTAGATTTAAAATCAGGTCTTCCTAACTCTAAGACCAGTACTCTATCCATTGACTACCTAATTATCTCAACAGCCTCAGTTTACTTATTTGTAAAATGAGTGATTATGGACTAGTTAATCCTATTTATGATTTTTTCTGGAATACTTGAGGTAAGAATAGTCCACTGGTAATTGGTAGAGACTGAGTGTGAAGGCTATTTCCAAATTTTTGTTCCAAACTATATTGCTGAACATCTTTCTATTATGTATAAGGCAACTTCTCTGCCTTAGCTGGTGGAGTCAAGTGACTGGACCTGAAGCTTTGTTGTTAATAGAGGGTCCTGTGGATCTAAGGATTATCTTGTTGAACAGGAACATTTTCAAAATAGGCTGGAAAATGATAATAATTCAATATTACCAGAATAATAATGTTTATAAAGTGTTTAGCACAGTGTCTGGAATATTATTGCTGTGCAGTCATTTCAGAAGTGTAACCCATTTGGGGTTTTCTTAGCAAAGATTTTGGAGTAGTTTGCCATTTCCTTTTCCAACTCATTTTACAGATGCAAAAACTGAGGCAAATAGGGTAAGTGACTTAACAGGCTAGATTTGAACTCATGAAGATGAATTTTCCTAATTCTAGGTCTGGCACTCTATCCACTGCACCATCTATCTGGCTGGCACATTGTAGACACTTCATAATGCTTGTTCCTTTCCTCCCCAATTGTGACCACATAGATAGAGCTTTGTGATGTGCATTAGCTCTTCAAATGTGTATGTGAGCTCTGAGATGAAAGCAGAGCAAAGGTTTTCAGCTCCATTGTATAGAAAAATAAAACAAAGGCCCAGGGAGAACAAATAAATTTCTCAAATTTAAAAAAAAAAGCTTAAAAAGTAAGGAAGGTAGCACAGTATGGTGCCTTTGAAAACCAGGCCCTTGGTTTCTGTTTTTTTTTTTCTCTTTTGAAAAATCCCCATTGTTTTATGGTAGGGTGGGCTTGCCTTTTCCTTTCTCTGTTCTGAAGGGAGTGTAGTAAGAAAGAATAATGAGCCCTTCCCCTTCCAAATTCATGGAATTTGTTATGTGTGGGGTTTTTTTTTGAGGAGAACAGGATGGTGGAATGATGGATTAAAGAATTTCTGTATACCATGCCTTCAAACTTTGTTTATGTACATGTATACATGCATGTAAGATATATATATGACTATATAAATTGTATGCATATGTGTATGAATATAAACAGTTACTGATTCTAGGTTGGTCAATAAAGGAGACTTTGGAAACTGAGAAAAAAAAAGAATTGTTGGACTATCAAGTCTTATTTTATTTTTTATTTTTATTTTTTTCTGAGGTTAAGTGACTTGCCCAGGGTCACACAGCTAGGAAGTGTTAAGTGTCTGAGACAGGGCTGGTGCTCTATCCACTGTGCCACCTAGCTGCCCCTGCCTGGAATGTCAATTCTTAACTGTGATGTACACTCATATTTGGCCTGGCACAGTGCCTCAAGCTTAGATGCTGAATTGTAGAAGGAGTGCCAGTTGGAATTAGGACAGGGAATTTGTTTGCTGAGAGTTAGTTCTCTTTAACAAGAAAATCATAGGTCTAGTCTGGAAAAAACAAGCAACCCAATATAACATAATACAACAAAACTAGAAAGTGAGAGAAGTAGGTCCAGAACTAAATGCTTCTTAGTCAGTCCCTGCTGCTATTTTTGAACTCTGTGAAATGTGGCTGATGGTGGATTGAACCCAAGATGCCCCTGGAAATTAAAAATAGTGACAGTAAGTTCTTCTTACTGACTTGTTTTCTTATTCATTATTTCTTCTTTCTATATTGGATGTTGCTAACCAAAGGCCCTCAGTAAAATAAATTCTGGATAATTGGGATTTTGCTCTGCTATGACAAAAATATCATGGGAATTCAAACAAAATCATAAAATTAAGCGTTTAAAGGGACTTTAGTGGAGGAAGAAGAGAGAGTGAGAAAAAAAAACAAACCCAATACTGGATTTGGAGTAAGAGAATAAATTCAAATCTGGATTCTTCTAAATAATACTAATAATAATTAAAATAATTATAACAACAACAACATTTATACAGCATTTAATATGTGCCAGGTATTGTGATAAGTTGCTTTAAAATTATCATCTCATTTAATTTTCAAAACAACTCAGGGAAATGGTTGCTATTATTATCCCCATTTTATATTTGAGGAAACTGAGGCAAACAGAAGCCAAATGACTTGCCCAGAGTCACAATGCTAGCAAATGTTTGAAACTGGAGTGAAATCCAAGTCTTTTCCACCTCAGGCTCAGCATTCTCCGTAGTAGCTGCCAACTTGTTAGTTATATCACCTAAAATAAATATGTTTCCATTTCCGGAACTCGGGTTTTCCTCCAAACAGAGGGAGATTATGGCATGATGGGTAGGGAGCTAGGAAGATCTTGGTGCAAATCCTGCCTGTGTAACCTTCCACCCCTCCCCTCCAACCTCCCTGAGCAATTCACGTAACCTCTTAGTGCTGTACAATGGACCAAAGAAGGTATCCATTTGTACTGGTAGAAGGAATTTCCCTATTGGGGAGTTCCCTGTATCAATGAAATCACATTCCTTGAAAAAGGAGAAGTTTGAACCAAATGATCTCTGAGATCCCTTCTTACTCTAAAATTCATCCCCTTATAGTCCTACAAAGGAAGGATAAGCTGACTAATGGAGTTTCTTTGAACTATTTGCAGCCATTTCTGGTACTCTGCAGCAAGGAGATGCTCTTCGATCAGCCTTGAGAGAGGTTCCCATTGGTAAAGCTGGTGGCGATGGTGGGGGTCCTCTGCTGGGGGGCCTTCTTGGAGGAGGAGGAGGTGGAGGGGGTGGAGGTGGCCTGCTGGGGGGCCTGCTTGGTGGTGGGGGTGGTGGCTCCAGTGATGATTTGTTAGGTGGAGTTGGAGGAGGTCTCCTGGGTGGTGGGAGCAGTGGCGGTGGCGGTCTGTTGGGTGGCAGCGGTGGCGGGTTGTTGGGTGGTGGTGGTGGGCTATTAGGTGGCGGCAGCAGTAGCGGTGGTGGGCTCTTGGGAGGCGGTGGTGGCGGCGGTGGGCTCTTGGGCGGTGGCGGTGGTGGGCTCTTGGGTGGCGGCCGACACCGTTATGATGACTACAGACGTGCTGAAATTCCTCGAGGTGTTGGTGGTGTTCCTTATAATGACTTCCATGTTCGGGGAACCCCCCCAAAATACAACAACGGCAAGCAACTCGGAGGAAATTACAAATATGGCGTCATTGAATCCAATGAAAACGCTGCTCGCCTTGGTGGCAAGTACAAATATGGTGAAATTTTAGAAACAGACGGAAGCATAAGGGATCTCCGGAATGTCAATAATGCCTATGGAGGTATTAAAGCCCGTAGTGGGCGCACTTATAGGTCGGTGAACTATCCAGATACTAGAAATCAGCACCGTGACCTGCGTCCTGGAGAGATCCCCCCTGGTGTGGCCACTGGAGCACTCGGTCCAGGCGGGCTGCTGGGCACAGGAGGGATGCTGGCTGCAGATGGCATCCTGTCTGGACAAGGGGGCTTGCTTGGTGGTGGTGGTCTTCTGGGAGATGGAGGCCTTCTTGGAGGAGGAGGGGTCCTTGGTGTCCTTGGTGAAGGTGGCATTCTCAGCACTGTCCAAGGAATCACAGGGTAAGGAAAACTTTGAATCTCACATACTGTATGTTAATGATAGCATCTAAATGGGGGAAGAAAAGAGTACTGACTTTGGAAGCGGACCAGTGTCATGTTACTTGTTACCTGTGCCCCACTTCCCTTCTCTGAAAAGTGAGAGGGTTTTTGTTCACTCTATTTTGGGCAAAGATCCTGGAGGGGTTTGCCATTTCCTTCTCCAGCTCATTTTTACAGATGAAGAAACTGAGGCAAACAGGTTTAAACAATTTGCCCAGGGTCATACAGCTAGTAAGTGTCTGAGACTGGATATGAACTCACAAAGAAGGGTTTTCCTGGCTCTAGCCCCTGCACACCATCCACTGTATTACTTAACTGCCCAGGGAGGGTTAGACTACTTCATTTCTAAAGTCTCCTTTTAGCTCTAAAATCTTGGATCTTTTGAGATCCTGGGTTCAAGTTTCTATTTATTTATTTATTAATAGGTCTGTTGAAGTTGCAGTTGCTAGAAAATAATTTATTTGTATAAACTTGGCCAAAACACTCGAAGCCTGTAAATCTTAATTTCCTCACCTCCGAAAGGAGGGAATTGAACTAAGATCAAGAGTTCTTAATCTGAAGCCTGTGAACCTTAAAAAAAATTTTCATAACTTTGTTGCAATATCATTGGTTTCCTTTGTAATTCTATGCACTTTGGTTTAATAATTTAAAAGCCACTATTCTGATAAGGCTTCATGAAATGATTAAAGGGGATATACAGCCCCTCAAAAGTCAAGAATCCTTGGACTAGATCACTTCTTCATCCTTGCCACTTTATATCTATGATCCTATGATATGATGATTCTGTGATTCCAAAATCTATCTTTGTTCCATAGTTCTTCCTGCTTTTTTTCTGGGAAATATACTTCTCCTCTCAGTACTTGTGGAAACTATCCACAGACATGAAGCTGCAGAGAAGGTTTGAATTAGTAGGTGGACTTTCTTCAGTTGGGAGTTACACTACTAAAATAAGTCCCTTCATTACCATTCTCTTACTATAAATCAGGTCATTCAGCTAGCTGCTGGAGATAAAAAACCCAAGAGCCAAATGTTCTTCTTTTCAAGGCTATTATATTTGACTATTTATATTCCTAGCTGTTATCTGAATAAGCTATTTGGGTCCTACCTCGTTAGAGGTCTTCAAGCAAAGAGTATATGGTCACTGGACAAATATGCTATAGAAAAAATTGTTGGCAATTGTGTGACAAAGAATTAAATCTTTCCAAATGTTGGAGTGTGCTTAGAAAGGAAATCCAAGAAATACTCCAGAGACATATGGCAATTCTATCTTGAACTATTCCTTCTTCAAGAGGATTTCCCTTTTGGGTCTTATTTTCTTAATGGCTTGGAGATAAATGCAAAGATTCCTTGTTTTAAAGTTAGGACACCAGAATCTGAGTTTTGACCCTGACAGTAGCTATGTGTCTTGGGCAAATGAATTAATTGCTTTGAGCTTTGGTTGCTTTGTCTATGAAACGAATATAACATTAATGAATTATAAGTATAAATAATAATTTAATATTTTTATGATAACAATTTACTGAATTGTTAAATGAGAAAAATAGTTAGGTAAATATCAAAATGATATGGAAAAAGGAATTTATTATTACTATTATTATTGTTGTTATACAGTTGTCTGTGTTCCTTCTCAGAGATTCATTGGAGGCTTCTGGTTAAATATTTTATTCTAAAATCACAAATAATTAAATGTGATTAATACAGGATCTCTCACTTGTACTCATGATCTGATCTTTATTATGATGGTTGCTTTGTAAAAGAAGGTATTCATTGTAGGGATTAGTATTCATTGTCAGCATTACCCATGGAGGTCTCAATAATAAAGATCATCCTGAAGAAACATCAACCAGAACCTTCTTGGCAACTCCAATATGTACACTCAGTAACTCCTCCTTGCTATAATTTAGGTTTAGGATTCAAGACTACAAATACTCTATGAGCCAACTTTATCTTGTTTCCTGTGATTTAGATTGAAATTAGAGATGGGGAGTTCATGATCTGGTTGCTAAATGGCCCAGGGACTAGAGTACTGGACTCAGTCAGTCAGTCAATAAGCATTTATTAAGGGTCTATTATTTAAATTCTCTATCAGACACTCACTAGTTATATGACCCTGCTTCAATTTTCTCTTTCATAAAATGAAAGAGTTGGATTTGATTGTTTCTAATTCCAGCTCTAAGATCAATGATCCCTTTCATGGTCTGGGAGGACTGAATTCCTTCTTAGCTCCTTCCCTCCTTTTATGAGGTGCCCTGCTCTCCATATCACCCCAGTATCTAAGTTTCTTGCTCTCAACACTTTTTTTCCCTTATCTTTGCCCTTTCCAATTTATAGGTTGAGAATTGTGGAACTCACACTCCCCAGAGTATCTGTAAGACTCCTGCCCGGTGTGGGAGTCTACCTGAGCTTGTACACTCGAGTGGCCATCAATGGCAAGAGGTGAGTGTCCTTCACCCTGGGGCTGTACATCACTTAGGTCACTTAGAAGAATAAGCTCAAACTTGTGATATACTGGTCTAAAGTCTTGTCATCAGAAGACCTTGCCTGTGTCTCAGCTCCATAGCTGTGGGATCCTAAGCATGGTCCAAGCATGGTAGGAAAATGACTATCTCTTATTCTTTCTAGTCTCATTGGCTTCCTGGACATTGCTGTAGAAGTGAATATCACCGCCAAAGTCCGGCTTACGATGGACCGGACAGGCTATCCCCGGCTGGTCATTGAGAGATGTGACACCCTTTTGGGAGGTATCAAGGTCAAACTCCTTCGGGGGTGAGTGACAGTTGTATCTGGACATCTCCCTTCAATTTATATTGCCCTTTACATAAAAAATACCCTGACTATTGGCTAGATGCATTTACTTGTTTTTTTTTTTTTTGTATGGCAGTGATGTCATTCTTACTATTCTCACTGATCCCTATTATGACAGATGACTTTCATTTGGGAGACTGATGACAGGAGATCTACTTAAGGAGCAAAACCTTTTCTAATTGCCTCCAATTGGAGGTAGTGTGACTTAGAGGTAGCCTGGGCTATGGCTGGAAGGTTGGGTTTAGAGTGAGGAAGACCTAGTGCCAGCTGTGTGACTGTGGCTTATTTAAGTTAAAATAATTTAGATTGTACTGTTACAGGCAATTTTCTAAGACTTATCTGCTATGTCACAGTTAGGTTCTAATCAATGTTGGAAGCAGTTCCCCATGTAGAAGATCATCAATCCTTATAGTGGGGTAGATGTAACAAAGAAGAACCCTAATTTGAAGTCAGGTGACCTGGATTATCTTCCCAGCTTCCAATTTACTAGCTGTCCAGTCTTGGCCCCTTTTCTCTCAATCTTACTGTTTTTGTTTGCTAATGCTTGCATTGCCAAGTTGTAAAGGAAACATTTTGCATACTATTTCTCACTATAGAAGTGTGAAATATTGTCATTATCACTTTCTGTAAGGAAACTCTAGGGAATATTGGTGTCTATCTTTTTTAAGGTTTTTTTTTTTTTAATTTTCTTGATTTCTTTTATTTCTATATCACACTCCTCAGGCTTGTCTGACAGTGTATAAAATATTTCTTTCTAGTAGTCCCTCACCTTTCTGTCAGAGGGAATAAATATATGATGTTATCTTTTTTCCATGATGTTGCTGGCTTTTCCTATTACTTAGTTTATTTTCCTTTGAGTGATCTTTTCATTTGCATTATTGTAGTTATTGCATTATATTATTCCTTTGCTTTTTTTTACACAATCATCCAGGAAACTTGAACACACCATGCAAAGACATTTATTTAGTGCTTTGTAGTTTATAAAGTACTTTATATATGATTTTTCATTTGTTCTTTATAATGACCTAGGTGCTACAGGTACAATTATATCCATTTAGAGATGAGGAGCGTGAAGTTCAGAGAGACTACGTTATTTGCTTATGATCATGTGATTAGTGTTTGGTGTGGAATTTGAACTGGGGTTTCTTCTGATTCCAATATTTCCAAGATAAACATTCTTTCCACTGTATCATGCTGTGATACTTTTCCTACCACACCAAGACATTACAAGTCAGGCTAAATCATACCATTTACTCTACACTATGCCAGCTCATCGATGGCAAGCTATTTAATGAATCAGTTGACATACATTTATTAAGTATCCATTGTATGCCAGACACTTATTGAGGGGTTGAATATTTGGCAAAAAATGAGGCAATCTCTGTCATTTAGAAGTTTATATCCCATTAGGGGATTATAAAATTCTTCTTTCCTGGTGCAAACCTAGGGGATGTTAATATTTACCAACTTCTCATTCGGTTTGCCTTCTGGTTTTTCCAGCTTGCTCCCTAATCTTGTGGATAACTTAGTGAACAGAGTCCTGGCCAATGTTCTTCCTGACCTGGTAAGTAGGGGAGAAACCCCAATGGTTCTTTGTTCTTGATTTTTGGTCCTAGAACTATCCAATAATGCAACTGGTTATTTTGGGAAGTAGTGAAGTTCCTCTTCCTGATAGAATTCAAGGAATAAATGCTTTGAAATTCTCTTAGGTTAGGTTTTTAACTTTCTATAGAAAAGGGAAGAAGAGAGTAGCATTCATTTTATTGGAACCATTTTCAACTTAAGGGGCAACAATTATTTTTCCCACTAAGAAGAGAGAGATTATGGGAACATATAAAGAAGTTCATGGTGGGAGGGGGAAAACTCATCAAAAATCCATATAATATTGGAAACCTGGTGAAGATGTATCCCATTGGCTATTTTGCAGTAGAAAGAAAGTAGTAAGGGTTGTCTCCTGAATTATTGGCTTTGAGACTAGGCTTTCTTTTAATCAGACCAGTCTCCTGAAAGGAAGTCATTCCATTCCAGAAGGAGTTTGCACAGTGGATGTCCTTAGGTACTTTACGAAAAATTCTCCTACCCTGTAAAAGGAGAGAGAGAATAAATGGGGGAAATACAATTAGCAGTAGCAATTGGAAAAAAAATTCAAAACAAGTTTCTCTAATGGAATATTACTGGGCTCTGGAAAATGATGAGGAGGATGCTCTTTGGGAAAAAAAAAACCGTGGAAAGTCTTCATGAACAAAATGAAATATGCTGTAATCAAAATAATAGCAATGTTCCGGGATGACCAGTTGTAAATGGCTTTGTTATTCTCAGGAATACAATCATCCACACTTACTCTGAAGTACTTATGATGAAAAATCCTATCCATACCCAGAGAATGAACTGATCAAGTCTGAATATAGATAGAGCCATTCTCTATTATCTTCTCTATTTTGAACTTAACTTTTCTTGAGGGTTTTATTTTCATTATGTTGGAAGATCCAGTTTTCTTTCACAACTTGACTTTTATGGAAATATTTTGCACAACTTCAAATGTGGTTTCTTAATTGTGGGTGGGGATAAGGGAGAAAATCTAGAATTCAAAAATCTTAAAAACAAATATAAAAATAATTGTTTTGAATGTAACTGGGGAAAATATTAAATAAATAAAATTTTAAAAGTCCCTTCACCCTGTTCTGAGCCTGGAAGACCCATGGCAGAGCTTTCTAGTCCTCCAGGACTCCTATGGGCTGGATTTTAGTATGTTTTCTTGTAACATTGCTATTCTATTGCCTTTCAGCTCTGTCCAATTGTGGATGTCGTGTTGGGCCTTGTCAATGACCAATTGGGTCTTGTGGATTGTAAGTTCTTTTTATTCTCTCATGTCTTCTCCTGCCTCAGGTTTATGCCCTTTCCAATTTTTCCAAGACCTATCCTTTAGGCTTCTACATCTGAACTCTGTGGAAGGACAGAACTACTTCTATGAGATCTGTGAGCTATAGCTCTATGTTCTTCCCCAAAACATTCCATAGCGGCAAACTCAAGGACATTTTGGTGCTAGATCTGGAATAAGGAAAGAGAGAGCTTTGTAGTTCTTGAAATCACTCAGTCCACATTGTGTCCTATTGTGGGTAATATATTTTAAGAAAAGCATTGACAAGTTCAGGAGCAACCAGAGGAGAGTGATGAAGGTAGTGAAAGGCTGGAAAACAATACTAAAAGAGGACTGACTAAAGGGATCTGAGATATTTAGACTGAAGATATTATGTAAAAATGGATTAAGGTTTACTCTATTTGGCCTCAGAGGGAAGCACTAAGAGCAAAGGGTGGAATTAGCAGAGAGGAGTAGATTTGGGGTTAGAATAACAAAGAAATTTCCTAATAATTGGAATTTAGCAAAAGAGGAATGGGATGTCTGGAAAGGTGATGAATTCCCTATGACTTGAAATCTTTAAATGAGATTGGATGACTACTTGTGGACATTTTTCTGATCAAGTTTGGGTTGGGCTAAAAATGCCCTCTAAGGTGTCTTCTAATTCTGAAATTTTGTGATTCTGTATAAGACAAATGGAGGACTGAAATTTTTTGCATTCCAAAATAGGCACGAGCATCTTGAGGGCCAACCCAAGTTATCATTGAGGGACTTTTGACTAGTTCTTCCATTGGGTTCCATAGATTCCATAAGGTTCTTTCCACTGAGTGAAGGGTAGAGAACCTAGTGCGTTGGCAATCCAAACAATTTGCTTTTCTTCAAACTCTGAACTGTAAATTCCCCTATCTATATTTCTGTTTGACCAATTTCCTGACCTTGGAGTATCCCCCCTCCTCCTCTTTACTAAGTCAAATAAATACCTTCACCTCCAGGAGCTTTCTCTGACTCACATCCTTGAGTTGGTGAAGAACTTTCCCCTTAGGCTATAAATAATGATATATTTCATATCTCTCTCGTATTTATTTAATATTATATGTCACAGTAAACTGTACTGAGATCTTCATGAGGGCAGGAATAGTTCTTATCTCAAAATCTTTTATCTACATGATCTTATTTGTTTCTCTCTCAGTACTTAATACAATTATTTAAAAAAGTTTTAAAAATTATTTATTTATATTTAACTCCAGTATGTTAGTAAATATTTTATTAAATGAATGAATGAATAAACTGATGGGAGCAGAAGTATATTCATTTTTTTTTTATCTCTGACCTGTTTCTCTGCAGCTTTAATACCACTTGGTATATTAGGAAGTGTTCAATATACCTTTTCAAGTCTTCCATTGGTGACTGGTGAATTCCTGGAGCTGGATCTAAATGTAAGTCTAGCCATTTCATTGAGATTGAGTTAGAAAGTGGTAAAACTCTTTTCCTTTATATCTGGAGTTACTGGGGTATCTTCCTGGTCTCAGAGATCCTTTCCAGAAGAGCTATTACTTGCTTTCTATCATAAAGGCAATACCTTTGCTCATTGTCTGTGGAAATGAATTCCCCCTTTTCCAATGCAAGGGATAGAGGATGCTTCAAAGTTATAGTCCCAGTCAACAATGTACATTTATATGATATTTAAAGGTTTTCAAAGCATTTTCTCTAAAACTCTGTAAACTAGGTAGTGCAGATTTTGTCATCCTAATTTTATAGTTTGGGATACTGACTTTCTCAGAGGCTAACTAAATATTGTGTCCATAATTAAACAGCAAATAAGTGCTCCTACTGAGCAACTAATAGAACTGTTGTTTTTGACCCAAAGTCCAGAGCTCCTTCCCATTTGCCAGGACAGAACTGAATCAGTTTCACCTGAAATCAGATGATATCAATAATCCTGGGTGCTCTTCCTAATCTGAATTTAGCACTATGGATGCCTCCTGCTGACTCTATAGATAGACATAGGCAAATGGGTCCCTTCCTTAGGATCCCTTTTCTCTTGGGAAATGCAGAAATGGAGTACCATTCTGGAGTCCAGGATCCTCATAAGCTTGTAATATTTAAATTTGGGAGATATTTAAAATCTTTTAAAGTATAACATTCTTATTTCATTGATGAGGGAATTGAGACCCAGAGAAGGAGACATTCATTGTCCCACAGCTAGTAAATAGTAGAATGGGATTTGAATACAGTTCCCTTGTGACCTTGAGCTAGTCATATTAATTTTCTGAAACTTACTTTCTGTAAAGTGGGAGAATTGGACTAAATGGTCTTTAAAATATCAGTTCCAAACATCTATGATTCTTAGATTCCAAACCCAGCATTTTCTAACCTTCCTAATAGAGAGAGGCTTCCAAGGATTGTGCTTTTATTTGTATGTGTTCTGAAAGGATTCCATTTGTAAAACCCAACACCTCTTCTCAACAATAACTTGCCTCAAATGTCCAGACACAAGTGGCTAGTAGCAATCACCATAATTGGGTTGTACCAGTCGATGATTAGAGGATAAAGAGTCTATAGGTCAATATTATGATGACTCCAAGATCATCCACTGCATCCTAGGCCACTGGCAATCATCTTGATTTTTATCCTGACCCTAGATATTGATGACTCTGAAAGAAAGATTGAGGTTGGTGACTTTGTGAAACTCTCCCTCACTTAAATCCAATTCACTTGCAAATCAAGATATCATCCTTATGATTGCATTGTTCCTCTTTGAGAATGAAGGATGAACAACTAATATTATAGGATTCTTATATGCTAGCTAGCACTTACATAACATTTTAATGTTTGCAAAGCACTTTATAAATATTATGTGATTTGATCCTTTTAATAACCCTGGGAAGTAGATGCTATTATTATCTTTATTTTTATAAATGAGAAAACTGAAGCAAACACAGATTGTGATTTTGCCCAGCTTTGTAGAATCAGAAAGTGTTTGAGGCTGGATTTGAATTCAGACTATCTTGACTCCAGGTCCAGTGCTCTATTCACTGTACAACTTAGCTGCCTCCACTGACTTACGTAGGAGGGAAAAATTAACTGATAAAGAAAACCCTTTTGAGTAGTGCTATTACTACTACTTCTCTTCCCATCACAATATTCCGTTTGTGCCTTCTTCATTTTATTGCATTTGTAAGCCCTTTTCCTGGTGTGCATTTTGTATGTGTTTGTGGCTTCTGCAGCGGCTATTTTACTGGTTATCCACTTTCCAAGATCTCTTGGGAGAAGGGGAGGAATGTCAGCAGTGCAGTGCCTCGCCAGTATATAGTGAGTACCTTATGAGTACTTGTTGATTGACTGATGATATCTATGCATAGCTTTCTCCCCTGTTCTTGATAGAGTCTTGTTGGAGAGGCTGGAGGAGGTCTGATTGACTATCCATTGGGCCGACCAGCCACTATGCCAAAACCCCAGATGCCAGAATTGCCACCCATGGGTGACTCAACCAATTCCCAACTTGCAATTTCTGCCAACTTCCTGGGCTCAGTGTTGTCTCTCCTGCAGAAGCAAGGGGCACTGGATATAGACATCACTGATGGCATGGTAAATAATTCCACTTGGATTATTTAATTCTGGGACATTTTCTGGTTGAGCTTGGGGAAGGCCAGTTAGGGAAACAAATATTTACATAGATCATAAAATTTGAAATGGCATGGTAATGCAAGTATCCTTTACCAGCAGTTCTTAACTTGGGGTCGGTAGGTGTCTTAAAAATGTTATTATAAGTGTATTTCAACATATTTGTTTTCCTTTGTGATTCTATAAATTTCATTTAAAACATTTGAAATAATTATTCTTAAAGGAATGTACAGATTTTACCAGGATGCCCAAGAGTTCTAGGACACAGAAAAGGTTAAGAAGCCCTGATCTAGTCCACGACCTTTATTTATGGTTGGGAATATATGGTTTCTATTTTATGGATGTAGGTTCAGAGAGAGGAAGTAAATGATCCTGGTTCTCCAGTTAACAAGTGTCAGAACCAAGATTCAATTCCATGTTTCTTAATTCCAGTTCTAATGCTTTTCCCATCACATACATCAAACTCCCCTTCTTCTATGTTTCTCTATTTACTGTTACACCATTTGAAGTATGAAAACTTTAGCTAAGCTACCATTTGTTTGGATTATTTAGACTCTATAGCTTGGGTATATTAGGCAAATGTCACTTAATAAGTCAATGTTTGCATTATTTTAATAGAGAATTATTTTTAACCCTCACTTAAGTTCTATTGATACCTTGTTGTAGTGTGGGATTCTTTAAATTGTGCACCTGTCATTTGAGAACTGACAGCATATTTCCATAAACTACAAGAGAATTATTATTATTAATGCCACAATTTATGAAGACTAACAGACCATGATCTTCATTGATGGAGGAAGTCTGGACATAGGTGAAATAGTAGTTGTTTGGAACTATTGAAATATATATGTACATATCCATATTCAATACACATATGCACATAAGCATATATGTGTACATTGTCTACACAATGTATGTTCACTCTATACTGAAACAAATGTGTGCAATCCACATGTATACACATGTGGATATACAACATAGGTATGCTTATGTGTGTGTGTGTGTGTGTGTCCTGTATACACACACACACACACACATAATGAGAAAGACACCATTGTTTTTGTCTTTGTGTGCTGCCTGTTATTCATTCTTGTGGTAAATTTATTGTTTAGCCATTTCACTGATGTGTGATTCTTCACAAACCCATTTGGGGTTTTCTTGGTAAAGATACTAGTATGGCATGCTACTTCTTTCTGCAGCTTATTTTACAGATGAGGTATTTGAGGCACACAGAATTAAGTGACTTGTCCAAGGTTACAAAGCTAATAAGAGTTGAACATTTTCCTGATTGCAGGAATGGTGCTTATTCATTGAACCACCCAGCTGCCCCCAATCCCTCTAAAATAGGCCGCATCTGGTGAAAGTAAATAGAATGGCAAGCATAGTGTGGCAAAAAGTCAGAAATTAGCCTTTCTAGGGTTGGTTTTGTAAATCTAGGCCTTTGAATAGTATTCTACGTGAAAAGCAATTTGGCTTTTTCAGGGGATTGATTTTATTTTATATTTTTGCCTTGAAAGAGAATATTTGAATCCTTAAGGGATTCATTTCCAACTTCAGTTATAGGAAGGTTCACAGAAATCTTTATTTCTCCTTACAGTTTCCTGATCTCCCTCCTCTAACCACATCCACTTTGGGGGCATTGATCCCTAAGGTGAGTAAGATTGGTTCCTGGGGTTCTGTTCTATCCTGAATCTCTGTGTGTGTTCTTTATCAATTTTAAGAAAGTAAACTTCACAACAGGCCTAAGAAGAAGGCTGTTCAAATGTTACTTCCAATTTAAAGAGGCTAAAAAAAGCTTAATAACTTGAAGATGACATAGCTAGTAAAAGTTTAATTAATTTGGAAAAAAGGAGACTGGCAAAGTGAAGTATTCTTTCCTCCCTCAGGTGCACTGTAATGATGGAGAGATTTTTCATTAAGTATTAAGTAAAATTTTTGAGACCAAAGTCCTAAAGGCATCATCATAGCAATAGTTATAAGAGATTATAGTCATAAGGAGTTTTAGGCTACATAGTCCTATATAGACATGACCTTATTTGGTTTTCATAACATTCTCATGAGGGAGGCAGCCTAAGTATTATTACTTCCATTTTAAAGAGGAAAAAACTAGGGCAGTAAGAAGTTAATGACCTACCCAAGATAGAATGGCTAGTAAATAGTGAGACTGAGACTTCATTACAGGACTTCTGACTCTAAGTGTAGATGATCAAAGTGGGATCTGGTTAGATAATTAGGAACTTCTCTTCTGAAAGGAAATATAACAATTAGGGATTCTTTCTTTCTCTCCCAACATATTTCATAAAGCAATGTGTTTTAAAAATAAATAAATTTACTAGGAAAAAATATTTAGCAGATAGGAATTGTAAAATACTTATCAAACAAAACACATTATAATAATGAAAGTCTGCTTTATATCACAAGAGTTTTTGTAGATATCTATGCAGATCTAATTTTAGTAATGGGCCATTTTCACTGTCCATAAAAGAAAAGAAAATATGGACACTAAATATTATCAAAAATTATAGAGAAAGATAGTTGTTCTAAATCTTTCTGTAAATTCACTGTTTGGCTGAAAAGTTAGTTAGTGGTGACATTCCAGGTTAATTCTCCTAAAGAAGCAGGAATATTTTTGCCTTTTAAGAAATTTTCAATATTCTGCTTTAGACAGATTTTCCCCCTTCAGATCTGCCTTTTGGAACTGAACTTTCTGTAAAAGAATTTGTAAACAGTTGTGGGGTTTGATACTTCTAGATAATTTTTTTCCTCAAAAAAATAAATTCTTTCAAAATCAAAGGGACCTGAGCTAGATAAGCTGAAGGATTATCTTGCTTTATATTGGTAGACATGGAATTACCAACCCATATATTTTTGGAGATGGAAGCATCCTCAAAAGTCATACTCATTTTATCAGTCTCAGAGTTGGAGGGGACCTTAGAACAAAGGAGAGAGATCATCAGAAGCAGAAAGTACTTTAGAATGTTATTATTAATATTAGAGTTGCACACATATATAGAAGAGAATTGAAAGATGATCTAATCTGGGCTTTCTTAAACTTTTCCCACTCATGACCCCTTTTTGTCTGAAAAAATTTTATGTGTGCCTGGATATATGAATAAGTATATGAATCAAACATTTACTGATAGTAAATCATATTTTCAGTCCCCACATTCAGTTATGACTCCCATATGGAGTTACAAACCACTGTTTAAGCATCTAGTTCAATCCACTCACTTATTAAATTTGTAAAATTTTTTGGTCAAGCATCAGGAAACCCTCGCCAATTCCAGAAAAATTGACTGTCCTAAATTTTCCCATAAGATTTCTTGATGAAGTTTTCAGAGTCAAATGGTCTTGCTTTTTCATCATCTGTGGTTCTCCAGGTTTTCCAGCAGTATCCTGAGTCACGTCCATTGACCATCAAAATTCAGGTCCCCAATCCTCCTGATGTCACTTTACGAAAAGATCAAGCTGTGGTAACAGTTTTTGCAACCGCCGAAGTAGAGGTGTCCCAGCCAAATGATGTAGAAACTACCATCTGTCTTCTCAATGTGGTAAGTTCCTGAGTAAAGAGTATTAACAACTTTGGTTTTAGTCCTAAAACTGAATGAAAAAAAATGCAAGGGCAGAAAATCTCCAAATTTTCTCTGAGGAATTATGGTCCTTTTCTATGAAGTGCCAAGGATGAGTAGCTTCCATCTTTGATGATGGAGAAGTCATTTCCAATGTCCTCATTGTAGACTCTCAATCACTGATGATGATAAAAAGCTATTTTTTTGTCCAGCTTTCTGATTATGGATAGGGTTATGGTGCTACCTACTAGTGACTGGGCTGGGGTTCTAATTCTGACCAGTAGAATAGATTGTGTCATGTGAGAGGACTTATCGTCCATATAAGGAGTTTGAGAGGCAGTTGCAGTGAAAATCTCTTAACCTCTTACCTCTGATTTATTTTATTCTTATACAGAATATATATTTTTAAAACACAGCAAGGTTATAATTGATTAAAGAAAAGCATACATTCTTTCCTAAGCAATATCTGCATCAATAAATTTGTTTATGACCTCCAGACAGATATCTCTGACTCTCTGGGTTTCCTCGAGCCTATCAGCTCTACTCAAAGAATAAGATAAAGATTGTAATAACAAAACATACCTTTAGTCTCTCTAGTGTGCTGTGATTCACAACTGTGGGGGATTCAGAGAACTGATTCATCCTGAATGGTGCAATACCCTTTAACTTTTTTACAGGTTTTCTGGGTTTCACACTTAAGCATGGTCCTCAACAGGTAGGGAACATTGTTTCCCCAAATATGGACAAAATTATTCAAAGGAAATGAGATGTTTAGTCTGGAGAAGAAAACACTTAGGGGAAACATATGTTCATAGGATTATAGAATCTCAGCTTTGGAAGTTATCGTTGGGATCATTTAGACAACCTTTCTTTCCTAAATGAATCTTTTAAACTTATTTTCAAATATCCCAAAGAGTTGTTATGGGGAAGTGTTTACCTTTCTGCTTGACTCTGGAGGAGAGAATTAAAAATAATACTTGGAAATTAGGAGGAGATAGATTTTGATTCAATATAAGGAAAACATTTCTAATATTCACAGTGGTCCAATAATGGAATTAACTGACTTTAGAATTAATGAGCTTCCTGGAGATTTTCAAGCAGAAGCTGGATGGCCACTTCTCTGCCATATTATAGATAGAAATCCTACTTCAGGTAGAAATGTCTGAGGTCTTTTCTAGCTTATCTTCTATCAATAAACTCATCTTTTTTCCAGCAGAAGATGAGTTTGTCTGAATCATTCAAGCTCCTTTCTATGTTCCTTATGATTAGTAGATGATTGGAGTTGGGAACAAGATGAAGATGAGAAATGAATGAACAAAATCTTGAAAATGATGGAGATCTTTCTATCAATAGCCGGATGCTTGTTGTAGCAGATCATAAACCACTTATACCTTCCCACCTCAAAAAGACAAGGAATGGCCATTTTGTCATGAAATAAACCATTTATGGAAAAATAGTACCCATAACATTGCTCTTATTAACATTGAGATAACTCATAATTACAATTACAACAACAATAGCTCCTGATTATTTCTATGATGCTTTACCATTTACAAAGGGCTTTATAAATCTAATCTCAATGAATCCTCACAACAATCTTTGTGAGTCAGGGATTACTATCAACATTAGTATAGGACAAAATGAAGTTCTAAAGAAATGAAATGACTCTCTCAATGTCACACAATTAATTAGTGATAGAACCAATTCTTATCCTCAGGGATTCTAGGTATGTCCTTTTCTTATCATGTCAAGACATTTCTTAGAAAATACATTTCTTCTGTTAATCTGTTGACTCCTCAGCAGGGCAGGGCACTATCCTGCTTCTATATCTATATATCCATCAATAGAGGACCCGATATAATTTTTCCTTTTCCTTCTTTAGATAAGACCTGTAATTTTGTTGGTAAAGGATACCAAGTATCTTTGAGGAAACTGCCTTTACGAATGCAGATTAGCAACTTTGAATTTCAGAGAGTTGCCTCGATATCAAGAGGTGTTACCAAGGGTCTTGAAGGCAGCATTTATCAGAGATAGGTTATAAATTTAGGTCCTCTAGGTTGCAAGGGCAGCTCTCTATCCACTATGCTATGCTATGCTGCTTCTCATATAATTTTATGTGTGATCTATCCCTCACACACCTCTCAAATATTTTCTGTTTTCAGGATGTTGAACTGCTGGCCTTGTTTTCTGTGGAAAATGATAAGCTTATGATTGATGCTAAGCTGGACAAGTAAGCAACTCATTGAGTTTTCCTTGCTCCCAAATGAGAAAGGTTCATGGCTAGGATGAGGGGTGTTAGTTTTGAGCATAATTTTTCTAATTATGACTGATCAAATACCCAACTATTTCATCACTGCTGATAAATATTCATTTACCTTAACTGTATGGTTTCTTTTTCTTAGGACAACACTCACCTTGAAAACTTCAAATGTGGGCAATTTTGATGTAAGTGTCAAACTGGGAGGTGAAAAAGGGAACATCACAGGATGTCAGAACAGGGTTTAGAACATAGAACATATAGAATCAGAAAGCATAAAGGGATCTTAGAGAGCACCTAGTTCTGGACCCTCATTTAATAGGTATGTAAACCGAGGCCCAGAGAAAGAAAATGATTTTCCTAAAGCCAAAGGGACAAAGTTAGAACTCAAATTTGGATCTTGACTGCTAGCCTGGGTCTTCTTTCACTCCATCACACACACTGTCTTTCACCAAGGAGGGAGCCAGCAAAAACTCTTGGCTCTTACTGGGTGGAACTCTCATGCACCATCATCTGTGGCATTTCCCCCATGAAATGGGATGGTCATTTCCCATGTCAGGACCCATGAAATAATTAGTCTTAAACATCCTTCAGGACTTATGTTCAATGCCTGAAAATTAGGCGACTATGTGAAGTGTCAATTGTTTGCCAATGGTGTTTGATGTACTTCAAAGTTTTAGTGATTATAATACTGAGAATGTCACTTGAATTAAAAGAATGAGTTATGCATAGTACTTCTGAAATGACTTCTTGGATCCCTAAGTAATGTTACTGAGGCTGCCTCTAAGGGTAGTTCTGATTGAACTGAAACAACATCTTGGATTCACTGGGCTTGAGATTTGGCTTCTGCTGTCTATTCATGATGTAAAATTCTTGGCAAGTGAGTTTTTCTCTCTGGGTTCCATTTCCTCTCCTGTAAAATGAAAATGTTGCTTTGAGTGATCTCTTAAAGATTGATGAACTCCTTGAGGGTAGGGCACTATCTTGCTTCTACATCTATAAACCTACCAATCAGGACCTGATATAACTTTTCCTTTTTCTTCTTTAGATCAGACCTGTTATTTCATTGGTAAAGGGCTCTGAGTCCTTGTGAGGAAACTCTTTACAAATGCAAATTAGCAACTTAGAATTTTAGAGAGTTGCCTGGATACCAAGAGGTGTTGCCAAGGGTCTTGAAGGTAGCATTTATCAGGACTTAGGTCCTCTAGGTTGCAAGGGTAGCTCTCTATCCACTCTGCTATGCTATGCTGCTTTTTATATAATTTTATGTCTGACATGTAGAAGGTGCATAAAAATACTTATTGATTGACTGCTTGCTTCCCTCAATCAATTTAAGGTACAGGCCTTAAAGAACATATTTTTTAAAAGGGGAAATGGAGAAATTAAATGGGTCAAGTTAAACAATAAACAAGTTATTTCCATTTTTAAGTTTCTTAAAATCACTTTTTTCTCCCTGATAGGTTGGCTTGATGGAAATGCTGGTTGGCAAGATTTTTGACCTTGCTTTTATGCCGGCGATGAATGGTAATGACAGCTACTGATCCCTTTTAGAGATATTGTCATGTGTTTCTTATACTTTAATTTCACACTTATGAGCACAGTAGTTAATTTCAAATCAATTGAGTTCAAATTTGAGGTAGCTTTTGAATGTTCTCTAATATCATTCTTGTAATAGCATAATATCTCATTTTCCTGGCATCGTCAAGGCCCTCTGATTCATGTAGTTAGATTTTCCAAATAATTGAAGATCACCCTTTGTCTTCTAAGAGAAACTTTTTTTCTCTTTTTTTGGATGCAAATCTTCTTAAAATGTATGACATACTTCTTCCTTTTTAAAGGAGACTAAAAAGGAGAGTCCACAAACAAAATGGAAACCGCCAAAGACTCGGGATCATAATTCTGAGTTTGTTACTCAAATGGATTATGAAACTCTCTAGACTCATTGAGTGTGTAGAACCTCAGAGCTGTCTGCCTTTGGGGTAATTATGATATTACTTAAAAAATTCAAAGAATTTGAGAACATTGAACATAAAACATTGAGTTAGAAGGAAACTAAGACCACAGAATAGAGCTGTGAGGGACCTTAGAGCCTCTCTAGCTCAACCACCTCATTTTTCAGAGGAGGAAACTAAGTCTCAGAGAGGGGGATGTGAATTGACTAAGAATATAAGAAACTGGTGGCAGAGGTGGGACTAGAATCTAAGACCTCTCCTTTCTAATATCAATTTTGTTCTTCTTCACCCTCTATTGAAAGCTCTAAACTCCCTCTATGCTCCTCAGAATGACTATTTCTGCTCTCACAATGTAATAAGAAGAATTTTCATTGTATCTGGTAAAATATGGGCTAATTCTTTCTGCACTAAATCAACAAGTGTTTATTAATTACATACTGTATATTAGGCAAATGCACTAAAGATACAAAAAAAGACAAAAAGAGCTCCCAAGGAATTTAGATACTAGCAAAAAAGACAGTATGTGAATAACCTTCAAGATGTGTATGGAACCTGTACATGTAGGGTTTGTATTGACTATGTAAGTTGTGCTTGTTCACATCAGTCATCTAAGGACAGGTTGCTGGAAGGCATGGATAATATGTATAGAATCATGCCCATCTTTCTCAAAAGAAGATTTTTATGTTACCTGGAGTTTCCCTTTCTTTTCTGAAGATGTTTCAGACTAGAATTGCATTTCTCTACTTTGGCCGGCCCTAAATACAGCTGATCTAAGAGCGCTATTTTTCTATCTTCCAGAGCAACAAAGCCAGTAGATTCTATTGTAGCTTTCTTTTAAATGGGGAGGGTACACCAAGTTTACATTTGTAGATTTGACTCCTCACCAAAAGCTAATGGTAAAATTTAATAACAAATAGTGAAGAATGAGCAAGCCATTTATCCTAGCAAATAGAAAACAAAAGCCAGGGAAGTTCTCCAAAAGTCCAGGAAATACAAATAAGTAAATGAATTCTTTAGATGGGAATGAGCTGAAATCTTATTTTATAGAGACAAGTTTTGAGCTCACCCAGGGAGAAATTCCCCGATATCTGCAGGGAGGCAAGCTAGAAATCAGTCATGGATCATGTGGAAGCTCCTCTATATGCCTGTTGCTTCCCAAAACATTTTTTTTTTCTTTCTGTATGGGTCTTTCCTTGAAGTCTAGAAGAAAGTGTATCTCTCTTAAAGCATAAATTGTAGGGGTCTCTCCTCTCCAAATCTCTTGTATCTTGCTTTCATGGAAACATGAAATACTAAGTTATTATTGTTTCACTGATTAAGAAAGTTCTATCCAAAATGCTTTATTTTTGAAAGCTGGGTTATATTCGTTTGGAGTAGATGGAAGTACATGAGACAGCCGCCTTCCCTTGTACACTGATCATACATGCCTTCTTTTCACAGCTGTGCTAGGCTCTGGAGTTCCACTACCCAAAATATTGAATATTGACTTCAGCAATGCCGATATTGATGTCTTGGAGGTGAGAGTGTTGACATGATGGGTGTTCCTTCTCCTATGCTATGTCTTTGTTTTTTTTCCTGTTGGTTTCATCTTCCATCCACTTATTCATTTTTTTTCATGCAGTCCATTTGCTAGGTGATGAGAGGACAGGGATCCAAAGCAATCAGGTTATAAGAGTCCTTTTTGGTTGATTTCTGTCATCATAATAGCTCATTTCTGTAGCTTTTCCTGGTTACAAAGTACTATTGCCCATATTTTTTCTGGTCCTTACCCACAGCCCTGTAAATGAGGCAGGGTAGAGCTTATTATCTTCATTTACAGATGAGAAAATTGAAGCACAGGGAGAATAGGTGATTTATTCAAGATTACCTTATTAATAATGTCAGAGGAGAATAGAAAATTGGGCCTTCTAAGTCCAATGCCATTTCTATTATATCTGAGCTGCTTCTATTATATCTGGCTCCACTGGGAATCTGGTCCAGTAAACCTTTTCCCATGTTCATTGATGGAAGATGTAAATATATTTTTAGCCAAGAGACTTGGGGTACTGGAGCAGAGTCTAGGGATAAGCCAGAAGGGGACTTTGGGAAACATGACTAGAGACAGTAAACTAAATGGAATCAGTGTAAATTGGTGACTTTTCAAAGTCACACCAGAAATTTGTTCTGTGGCATTGTTTCTTCTGGAACAGAATTCCAATTCAAATCAGTTCAGCACTTATTTAGCATTGTGTTCCATGCTAGGAATACAAGATGAAGAGTAACATAGCAACTGCCCTCAAAGAATTTGAGATGTTCATTAATTGGTTGGTTGTTGCCTTTTATTCTCAAAGAATTTTGTTAGAGTTATATTACAATATGACTGAATGTGGCCAATATGAGCTTGGAATGCTTTACCACAGGTTGGGCACAAATAGTCTGTGTTAACATTTGGGTTAAATTTCTCTAATTTTGCACATTTTATGTTTCTTTTGAGCTGCTTCAATTTTCCAGAGCACATTTTCTGTTGAGGGCATGTCATATTGGGTGATCCAAACAATTCCGAAGTTCCTAAGAGAAAGGCTTAATGAAAATAGAATGTGATAAGGTTGCTAGGAAGATCCAAAGCATTTAGGAAAATTTGAAGAGATGGAGAATACTTTCAGATGATGGGAAGAGAGCTCTCAGGGAAAACTCAGAGAAGGCAAAACCTAATCTGAGCCTTCAAAAGATTTGGATAAGAAGGGACTGTGTTCTGGTGATGGAGCACAGTTCTGCTTGAATCCAAGAAACTTGATATGATCCTTGTCTACCTCGGACCCCAGCAAAAAGGTGTGAATATTGAAGTCTCTGCCTTTAGTTTCTCCAGTAGGACTTCATTTTAGGTTATCTTCCCTCTAAGGCTAGAGACCATGGCACACACCCAGAGGACAGTACTGCAGGACTTAATCTTGTTGAAGCCCTCTTTTTGTCATTTTCCTCAAAAAGTTTTCACTGGTTGAAAAGTTCTCTTTATCAGGGGAGAGATGTGACCCAAACTCCTGTGCTTCATTCCCTTAGGACCTTCTTGTGTTGAGTGCATGAGTTTAAGAAGACCAAGGCATGGAGCTCGAAGCTCCCTCTCTCCATAGTACCATCATCACTGCCCTGAAGAAGGCAGGACCATATTCTCCTTCATGTTATTTAACAAAGATGGTGCCTGAGCTCATCCATCCCCCCAAGACACCAAAGGCTTACTTGACTGAAATGGCCTTAGGGGACTTGGCAGCCAGATTTTGCTACAAAGCAATTGATTTTCCCAATTTGCTGAAATGAGGTGAAGACCAGCCAAAAGGACATGGCTAAGGGCTGTGGAGACAAGGATGTTTTGAACATTGTTTGTTGTTCATGTTGCTTTTTCAATAAAAGATTCCCCTTTCTCTGCACTTCAGATGGGGATGAGTTTCCATAATGGCGCCACCAGTGCTCTTTCCACAACCCCATGCTGTATTGTGGCATGATATCACTTTACTGCAGAGCTGGAATTCCCAGTTTCTAATAGTTTTGGGTATGCATTTGGGAGAGGGGTGGTCTCAGGGTCAGTGCACAGACTGGAAATACTGACAATATAGCAGTTCAAGTTGTTTCTATTTCAAAATACCCTGGGTCTCTTAGGATAAGAGGTAGTGTGATATAGTAGAGAGAGTATTGAAAGAGTTGGACAATCAAATTCCAGCTTTGCTATTTACTGTGTGATTTCACCTCTCTGGACTCAGTTTCCTCCTTTTTTTTTTTAAAAAAAAAAGAGGGGTTACACTAGACAACATGCGGGGAACATCTGGCCCGTAGGCCAAATAAGGCCCACAAAATCATTTGTCAAGGTAGCCACAGGTGATGAGCTGAAATCTAGGTACAATAATCTGTTACTGCTCGAGTTCTATAAGTTGATAATTTTTTATGGATTGTGAATAATGTAATAAATATCCAAATGGACCTTGGCAGAAATAAATGTTCATCACCCCTGTACTAGACAGTCTCTTAAATCCCTTCTAGATATAAATCCTCCAATATTACAACTCCAGTGGATCTTTGATCTTACTGTTGTGAATATTCCAGCCAGATTGAAATCCATGCTTCTTTCTATTTATGTGACTTTTATTGAACTCCTTTCCCTTTTTTGTCTTCAATGGGATAAATAAGATGCATTCAGGATTCATTCTAGCTCCTAGAATTCCTTTATTACCTTCCAATTCTGTGCTTAATTAGTCTATGAAATACCCCAATTTCTGGATTCAAAGTCTAGAAAGTGATACCAATTATAGCAAATAATAACAACAACAATGACAAATCTATGCTTACTTGATGAGTCAGGATATTTAGATTTGATATCACACATACACATATTGAGCACTTCAGGGATTAGGTTAATACACAGTATGGGGTTGAGTAAGGTTCCTGGGTGGCCCCAGGGTAGTTGGTACTGCTGAAATTTGAGATCCTTTTGACCTTTACTTTGGCTTGGCCCTCCAAGATTTTGTGCCTCATTAATCATTTCTGCCAAATTTTTTTCCTTTGTTTTCTTTTTCTGGGGGTGGGGTGGAGATGGAGAAACTCACCTGTTGTGTCCATGGAGTTCATCTCTACAATTGGTAGTTGGATATTTGTCCTGTGGTCTTTAGAATTAATCCATACTTTGGATTCTGATCAAGATGTGGGGGCTACTTCTTGAATCACCTGTAATAATAATAATAATATAAAACATATAAAGGTTGGCTATGTATTAGTACATAAACATTCTATAGTTAAAAGCATAAAAGCAGAAATATTAAAAGGATCCATTTCAGATCATAATGCAATGTAAATTATATGTCAGAAGGGACAATGGAAACAAAAATTAAAAACTATTTGAATATTAAATAACCTAATTTTAATGAATGAGTTGAAGAAATCATAGAAATGATGAATAATTTCATTAAAAAGAATGGCATTAAAAATAATTTGTATCTCTAAATCCTTACATCAATAAAATAGAGAAAGAAAAGACTAATAAATTGGATATGCAATTAAAAAACTAGAAAAAGAAGAAACTAAAAATTCCCAATTGAATTCTAAATTGGAAATCCTAAAAATTAAAGATGAGATAAATAACACTACACGTGAAAAACACATCAAATCAATGAATAAAACTAAGAGTTGGTTTTATGAAAAACAAACAAACAATAAAATAGGTAAATTATTGGTTAATTTGATTAAAAAAGAGAGAAGAAAACCAAATTATTAGTATTAAAAATCAAAAACATGAATATATCATTGACAGAGATGAAATTAAATAATTATAAAGAGTTATTTTGCTCAATTACATGTCAATAAATTTAATAACTTGAGTGGAATAGAAGAATATGCACAAAAATATAAATTGCCTAGGTAAGTAGAAGAGGAAATAGAACATCTAAATAAACCTATTTTAGAAAAAGAAATTGAATAGGCCACAAATGTGCTTCCTAAGAAAAAAGCACCAGAATCAGATATATTTACAAGTGAATTTTATCCAACACTTAAAGATCAATAAATTTGATATTAAATACATTACTTGGAATAATAAGCAAAGATAATAATAAAATAATAAATAAAATAAAACAAAATCCTTTTATGGAGCAAATAGGATATTGATATCTAAGTCAGGAAGCATAAAAATAGGAAAGGGCAATTATAGACCAATTTCATTAACTAAAATCAATGCAAAAAATATTAGCTCAAGGCTTACAAAGATTATACATTATGACCAAACCAGATTTATACCAGGAAGGCAGGAATGGTTTAACAGAAGGAAAACTATTAACCTAATTGATTGCATCTATAATAAAAGAAAAAAAGCCCATGAGATTTTATCAGTAAATGCAGAAAAAAGTTTTTGATAAAGTATAACACATATTTCTATTAAAAACACTTGAAATTATAGGTATAAAATGGATTTTTCCTTATAATGGTAAAAAGTAATTGGAATAAAAAGCCTTCCCAAAAGGATCAGGTATGAAATAAGGATGCCTATTGTCATCAATATTATTAAATATTATTAAGTATTGAAACTTCTAGCAATAGCAAAAAGAAAAGAAAAAGAAATAGAAGGAATCAGAATAGCAAATGAGATAATAAAATTATCTTTTTTTTGCAAACATATAATGATATACTTGGAAAACACCAAAGACTCAAGTAAAAAGTTACTTGAAATAATAATTTTAGCAAAGTGACAAGTATGAAGTTAATCCACATAAACCATCAATATTCCTATATATCATAAACAAAACTCAGCAAGAAGTAATAGAGAGAGCTATTCCATTAAAAAAAATCTAGATGGTATAAAATACATGGGAGCATACCTATAAACCAAGGAACTATATGAACAAATTTATAAAAATACTTCTTATTCATTTAAACTCAGATTTAAATAATTGGAGAAATATTAGTTATAGATAGGCAAAGCCATTATAGCCCAAAATAACAATTTTACCAAAACTACCTTATATATTCAATGCCAAAGCAATCAAATTACCATTTTTTACTGAATTAAAAAAAATAACAAAAATTATTTGGAAAAACAAAATTGAAGGATAAAAAAGGAACTAGTGAAAAAATGTAAAGGAAGGAGGTTTAGCAGCACCAGATCTGAAACTATATTACAAGATTGCAATTATCAGAATTATCTGATACTGGCTAAAAATAGAGAGATACATTAGTGGAACAAAGTAGACATACAATTTAAAGCAGCTGATAAAAACAATTTTTGACAAGTGTAAAGCCAAGTGTTTGGGATTAGAATTCATTATTTGGTAAAAAAAAATTGTTGGGAAAACTAGAAAACAGTCTGGCAGAAATTGGGCATAGAACAATATCTTACACAATTTACCAAGGAAAGTTCAAAATAGATACATGATCTAGATATAAAGAAATTTTATAAGAAAATTTGAAGAACATGAAACATTTTTATCAGACTTATAGATAGGTGAACCGTTTATGAATAAACGCAAAGTAAAAAGCAGTATGAGATATAAAACCAATAATTTTCATTTCATTAAATTAAAAAGGTTTTATACAAATAAAACAAATGTTTTCAAGATTAGAAGGAAAGCAGAAAATTAGGGAAAATTTTACATGCAGATTCACATATATAAGTATCATCTCAAATATACAAAGAATTTTGTCAAATCTTCTAGACTACATCAGTCTCCAATTGACAAATGGTCAAAAGACATGAACAGACAATTTCTCTCTTCACAACTTTCTATTATCTTAACTTTATAGATGAGGAAGCTGGGGACCACAAGGTGAAATGATGTATTAGAGCCAAGATTTGAATCTAGTTTTCATGACTGAGATCAAAACACTTATCACTATGGTAAGTTGTGAATTGTATAGCTCTGCTCACTTCTTGAACAGATAGATAGCATAGATGATAGAATGTAGAACCTGAGGTCAGAAGTACTTATCTTCATGTGTTCAAGTCTGACCTCAGATACTTACTAGCTATCTGACCATGGGCAAGTCACTAAATCCTATTTGCCTCAGTTCCTCATCTGTAAAATGAACTGGAGAAGGAAATGGTAAGAAAATTCTAAATCCTTGCCAAGAAAACCTCAAGTGAGATCACAGAGTCAGACATGACTGAAAACAATTGAACAAAGCCCTATCCTTGCACAAAAGTTTGGAAGATTTGTTTTCTTCATCAATGATATGTTGCTTCAAAAAGAAACAGAAAATTTGAGCAGCAGGCAATTATTTTCACTCTATCAGATACCCAAGGGGATTTGAAAATATCTGGATAATTATGTGCTTTATTTTCTTTCTGGATGTTTCAATGTCATAGTCACAATTCTGATAGTTATTCAAACATGAGTGGCCAAACTACATACTGGGTCTGCACATGGTTCTTTAGAACTCTCAGAATTATTGAATGTCAGGAGTGGAATGGACCTTAGAAACCAACTGTCTTCACCCTTCATTTTAGAGATTGGGAAATTGAGACAAACTAAATTTAAAATGACTTCCTCAAGATCATAAAACTAGTAACTAGTATAGATAGGATTCAGACTCAAGTCTTCTGATACCTATTCAGTGCTTTCCATTATGGCATACTTGTTCCCACCACTACATTCGTGGATCTTGAAGAATAGGAAATGAAAATTCTCTCATCATTAATTGTATTCATATTAGGATGAAAAATATTAATATACACTTTGAAATACTAGTAACACATAGGGGGCACTCTAATCAATCTTCCATAAAGAAAAATGTTTAGGTATCAGAAGTTTGAAAGAAAGTTTAGTTATTGTAAGAAGGTTGGCCAGCCTCTACAATGTTAGCACCAAATATACTTCAGCTAATGCCTTATAATAAGCCAATAGAATCTACTCTTAAAGAGAATTGAGCTCCATGCCTTCATTTTAGAGAGGAGAAAATTGAGGTCTAAGAGATAACTTTTTCAGGACATATAGTGATGTATAGTCTAGTAATGATTAGAAGCCAAGCCTTCCAATTTCCAAGCCATAACTGTTCTTGTAAATCAAACTATTTTATCAATACTGGATTCTCAACTAAAGGACTTCCCACTTCTTAGAACCTCTTGAATTTCTAAAGGGGCTACTTGATCAATATTTGCATCTAGCAAGATCTGGATTGGGAAAGACAAATAATACAAATCACAGAACTTAGAAGCTAAAAGATCTTTGGATATTATATTACTCCTTTTATACATGTGAAAACTAAGATCCAAAGAGAAATCTGTAAGATATTATAGAGTGAAAACTCATTACTTCAAGTCTTGATTCTGCCATTTCAATTTGAGTGAACTTGGGAAAGACAGTTTCTGTCTCTGCACCCTAGTCTCCTCTTCTGCAAAATGAGGAGATTGGATTTGATGGTATCTCAGCTTCATTCATTCCAGTTCTAGAGAGAGGATCTAAAAGTCTATGTGGGAACTGAGTGTGGATCACAACATAGCATTTTTACTCTTTTTGTTGTTGTTTGCTTGAATTTTATTTTCTTTCTCATTTTTTCCTTTTTGATCTGATTTTTCTTGTGAAGCAAGATAATTTGAAAAATATGTATGCATATATTGAATTTAACATATATATATTTATTATGTTTAACATATATTGGATTTACTTGCCATATAGGGGAGGGGATGGGGGAAAGAGGGAGAAATTTGGAACACAAGGTTTTGCAAGGGTCAATGTTGAAAAATTATCCATGCATATGTTTTGAAAATAAAAAGTTAAAAAAAGACATAATGATGTCTTATTTCTTTAGTTTAGGATAAAATTAAGCCTCATCTTTAAAATGTTTAACAAATGGCTGCTTCTAAATTGACTTTATTTGAATTTCCCAAATTCCTTCATAAATTTTTATCCTTCCCAACATTTTTGTATTTTATTACTAAACTTTCACATTTTTAGATAGATATATAATTAATACTTAACTAATAAGAAAATTGAGTCCCAAGAAGATGAAGAACTGATCCTTGGTTCTCTTCTCTATACAATGAAAGGGTTTGAATAGATCATCCTGAACACACTCTACATTTTATATTCAGTGGTCCCTCCTAGCTTTGGCATGGTAGTTTATAAAGTGTATTCCTCTCTCATGTTCTATATTCCAAGGTCCCTCACAGCTCTGACATTCTATATTCCAAAGTCCCACTCAATTCTGATATTTTGTGTTCTTAAATAGCTTTCAATTCTAACATTCTAACAATCTAAGGTCCTTCCCAGTCCTGACATTCTGTGTTGTAAAGTTTTCTAAATTTTAACATTGCATTTGCAAAGGTCCCTTCCAACATTAGCACACGGAATGTCAAAATTTAGATTGAGCTCCTTTCTTTGTTCTGTCCCTTATGCCCTAATATATTTACCAGGAAATACCTCACCTGGATTTATCAACTTTAATTGACAACCTCTCTCCAATCAATGTTCCTCATTCCTGTTGCTCACTGAGTACAGACCTATATAAGGGCTCCTTCCTGGCTGCCAACCCATAATTATATGCAACTGTGTGTGCTGATCAGCCTTGAATCCCATCCCAGGTAATTTCCCTGAGGTGGCTTTCATTGCACAATTCTCCAATTCTTTTTACAAGTTGCTTTAGAAGATAGTGGGTGAAGAAAAAAGTCATAAAATCAATAGTTTATTCTGCATCAGCCTCCAGTATGTTATAATCAGAAAAGCACTGATTTTAAAGATGAAAAATCTGGGTTCAAGTCCTGTTAGGATTACTAAGTGAGAACTGAGGTTGTCTGGATAGTGACAAGGTGAGAACTCAGGTTGACTTGATAGAGGGGGCAAGCTCATTGGCTGGGGTGGTTCTTCCCAGAAGCCCTTGCATTATCCCACGCCCATTCTCTGGGAGAATAAAAGAGAGGACTCTCAGAGAAAGAAGAAGACTCTCTGCATTACATCAGGCTTAACGGGGCTCTCTGCAGGAAGGGAAGTCACTTCTAAGGACAAGAGTTAACAGCAACTGCCTGGAGACAACGGTTCGTTACAGGAAGAAGAATCTGTCTGAGAGATTTGAGTAGAAGACACAGCAGATCTCTTCCCAGAGAGTGATCCAGCAGCTTCTGGAGACGACAGCACGCAACAATTGGCGCCCAACGTGGGGCAAGGACTTTTGCTTATCCTGACAAGAGGAGCTAGACCAGACCTTTGCAATTTGGCGCCCGAACAGGGACAGACACAGTCCTGATTCCAGTGGAAAAGCTTCCGATCTAGATCTCAGTCTCTCTGACCCAGAACCGTGAGTAAGGAGGAAACTTTGTTAAAGATTAAGTGAGCATGCTAATAGATAAATAAGGAACTTAACTTGTTAAGGGCTAAACCAGGAATCTCTTATAGCTGAAATGGGGCAGATGTTAGCTATATTCAATCCCTGGACCTCAGCCGACTCATCCCCAGCCCCAGAAGCAACCTCAGCCCCACCCCCATTCAGGAGTGGTACTATAGAGAGTATAATCAACATAATTGAGGAGCAGAGTTTACTTGTAACCTGGGTACAGATTGCTAAACTCTTGGCTGCATTAAGACGTACATCCCCTTGGTTCTTAGAGGAAGAAAAGATAGATGTAGATAAATGGAAGCTAGTGGGATATGAAATGAAAGAATTTCAAGCAAAAAATGGGCCTCGTTCAATTTCTGCAGAAGTATTTTATATCTACAACATAGTTCAATTAGCCTTAAACTATCAAGCAAGTTGTAGGAGAAGGAAAAGTTCTAAAAATGAACAGAGGAGGAAGTGTGAGGAAAAAAGGAAAGATCAAGATCTTTCCCTAGAGCAAGAGGATTTAAATGAGGAATTATGGTATGATTCTCTTGAAGAAGCTTCAACCCTGCCTAGAGAACAGATTATTGACAGGCCCACATCAACCCCACCTTCAGAGATGGAGGAAGAAAGAGGGGAAGAGGCAGAAACACAAACAGAATTGCCTGTGAAGAAGCCTAAGCTTATGACAAGATTAGAAAAAGCATTGGTTAAAGCTAAGAGAGAAGGACAGGATATAAGTGATTTTATACATGCATATCCTGTGATTGAAAATACTGACTCTGTAGGTAAAAAAAGGAGAAGATATGCACCTTTAGATTTGAATAAAATTAAGGATTTGAAAAAAGGTTGTACCCTTTATGGGGCTACATCAGCTTATGTCAAAATGTTACTAGATGGTTTGTCTTATGAAGTCCTAACCCCGAATGATTGGAAATCCATAGCAAGGATATGCCTGGAACCTGGAGAAAATTTATTATGGCTTTCGGAATTTCATGAATTATGTAAAATTCAAGTCAGATGCAATTTGGAAATAGGAGTTAACACACAATTCACTTTTGAGCACTTGGCTGGTGAAGGTCGGTATGGAGAGAATTCAGAACAGACTGATTATACCATGACAATATATGAACAAATTGCTAAGGCTGCAATAAAAGCTTGGGGTGTCCTCCCTGGACAGAAAGATCACGGAGAGGCTTTCACTAAAATACAGCAAGGTCCCAATGAACCTTTTGCAGATTTTGTGGGACGTTTGCAAACTGCTGTCAAAAGAACTATTGGAGAAAATGCAGCTACAGAAATAATGACCAGACATCTGGCTAAGGAAAATGCCAACAAGATTTGCAAAAGAATTATATGGGGATTAGACAAAGATGCTCCTTTAGAGGAAATCATAAGACGCTGTGCTACAGTGGGAACAAATGCTTTTTACACCCGGATGATGATGAACATGGAAAGACAGGGTCCCTCCTGGCAAGGGACTTCTAGAGAAACTCGGCGATGTTTTCAATGTGGAAAAATTGGGCATCTAAGAGCTCAGTGTAGGTATGGAGATACAGTGAGAAGACAGGGTGAGAGAAGACCTAAAACCCCATGTCCAAAATGCAACAGAGGACTCCATTGGGCATCAGAGTGTAAACTAATTCAGGGAAATGGGATGAGGGGCCCAGGTCCAGGGCCCCAGGCAAAAAAGACTTGGGGCATGATGGCAGCTGATGTTACACCTAAAGAACCTTTAGAAGGTCAGGACTCTGATTTGATCAACCAGCAGAAAAGTAATCACATGGTAGAAAGGGATTACCTGATAAGTGAGCCAAAAGGCAATCAGATTGCAAAAATGGATTACACTTGGGGAGAATACAGGCCTTTTAAACCAACAGGGCTGTGTCCAATGCAAACAACTCCAATGTAATTGTCAGATGATGAGAAGAGATTTAGAAAGTGGTAAATAGAAGGTAATTAGATAGGTTAACTGCCTGGGAGAGAGGGTTTGCTTGTATTTCTTCAGCAGGAAAAGGAATCAGATGGGTGTCAACGAGTCATATTCGCCTTGTCCATCAGAGAGAGACAGAAAAAGAGAAAGACCTCAAAATAAAGGAGAAGATCTAAGAAACATCTGACACTGAAAGAGCATGGCTAATAAAAAGACTGTTAAAGAACTTTAAAACCAGCAGGAATCATTGGACTTCCTCACACAAGATGAGAATAATGGACAATGGACTTATGGACATTTATAAATTTTCAATTTATGATTATTTGATTATGTTATATACTTCTAGCATGCGTTATGTTACTATGTTACTATATGCTTATGTAATTTATGTAATTATCTGTAATACTTCCCATATTGATGGATTTGTGTTTCAAGGTCATTTATGTAATTATCTGTAATACTTCCCATATTGATGGATTTATGTTTCAAGGTCATGACTGTCCTATGTTCTAAATCAAAAGAAAGGGGGAGATGTTAGGATTACTAAGTGAGAACTGAGGTTGTCTGGATAGTGACAAGGTGAGAACTCAGGTTGACTTGATAGAGGGGGCAAGCTCATTGGCTGGGGTGGTTCTTCCCAGAAGCCCTTGCATTATCCCACGCCCATTCTCTGGGAGAATAAAAGAGAGGACTCTCAGAGAAAGAAGAAGACTCTCTGCATTACATCAGGCTTGACGGGGCTCTCTGCAGGAAGGGAAGTCACTTCTAAGGACAAGAGTTAACAGCAACTGCCTGGAGACAACGGTTCGTTACAGGAAGAAGAATCTGTCTGAGAGATTTGAGTAGAAGCCACAGCAGATCTCTTCCCAGAGAGTGATCCAGCAGCTTCTGGAGACGACAGCACGCAACAAAGTCCCAGTTGTTTTCTACCTGAATAAACTTGGGTAAGTCACTTTATTTCTTTGGGCTTCAGTTTCCTCATTTGTAATATGGGGGAATTGGAATGGTTGATTTTGGAGGTATTTTCCATTCTCTAAATTCTCTAGATCTATTTTCTTATAATCTTATAACACGAATTTGAATTCTTGCTTTACCACTAAGGGCAGCCATGGATGAATAATTTAGGCTCTCTAGGATTGTTTCCTCTTCTACAAAGTGAAAGCATTGGAATTAGATGTATTTTAGGGTTGTTTCCAGGTCTTGGTTTATGATAATCTTATTATTATTGTGGAGAAAAGTTTGTAATAATGCAAATTTCTTGAAAAATTGGGAGCCAAATAGTATCTGTCTCCTGATAAAGGGGACTTCTGCCCCAAATCAAGCTACAGAATTAAGAAAGAGGAATATATATAGTCCTCAGGCTTCTTGGCCAACTCACTGCTCTGCATTGTACCTGAAAGTCCGTGTGTTTGTTAAGGATATTAGTAAGAGGCAATCCTATTGAAATGTCAAGTGTGGTGATCACATCCTGGGTTCATGAAGAGAATTGGGGAATGAACAGTACTTGGGACAGAGAAACTCTTGTAGATGAAGGGACTGGTAGAGCTGAGAAGATAAGAATGATTGTCTTCAATGGAAATGAAAGATTTAGGGGGTTTGAGGACCTAAGAAAGAGAAATGAGAGACTGAAATGATAAAAAGACTAAAGGGACTAAAGGAATAAATGCAATTAAGTATTTTGAGGGCAAAGAGATCAAGGGAAAGGGAAAGGGAATATGTATTTATATAGTACTATGTGCTAGGCACTGTACAAGTCTGCAAGATAGGTGTTATTATCTGCATTTTACAGTTTAGAACATTGAAGAAAATGAAAGTTAAGTTACTCAACCAGGCTCACACGGCAAATAAGAATCTGAGACTGAATTTGGACTCAGATCCATCTATCCTGGCTCCAAGGCTACTTTATCTATCGCTATATTTAGCTTTCTCAGGGGTTTTAGATCAAGAGCTTGAAGGAACCTTATATACCACCTATATATCAAGCCACCTCAATTTTACAGTCTTTCTACTTTACATTACCTCAACATGTGGGAGGGAAGCAGATTAAGCAGGGTAAATAAAAAACTGAGGAGACTAATGAGCCTCAGCATAGGATGACAGAGTTAGAGATGGAAGGAATCTGAGAAAACATTTAGTCTGATATTCTCATTTTATAGATGAGGAAACTGAAGCCCAAGGAAGTTAAATGACCTATTAAGGGTGATATAGGTTGTAGGATGCAGAAGTAGAATTTGAGTCTGAGATCCTCTGACTCGGTGCTAATGCTTTTCCCACTGTTCTACAATGCTAAAACAGTCGAAAAGATTGAATGAGGGGCTAAGTCAGCAAAGGGAGTGGGGATGGCAATCAAAGGGCCCTGAACTGCTTAGAAAGTTTATGTGGATTAGCAAGGGAGGGGAAGGTGAAAGGAGCTGAGCTCAGAGCCAGGTACAATAGTGCTGATTAGGGTGTGATGAATGAAGCAGATTCCTACTTATCCCCTCATTTCTTCCATCCTTCTTAGGCTGCCCTTGGGACTCTGCAACTCTCCAAAATAAAACATGCTTCTTCAATCTTTCTCTCTTCCTCTCTAACCACAACCATAGGGGTAATTACCTACTTTGAATAAGAAATGACTTTAAGACTTTAGAGTCAAGAATCATGGAAATTTAAAGGCTTTCATCTCTGAAAGGGGTCTCAGAGGGCATCTATTTCAACCTATATCTGAGTAGGAAGCCACTCAGTCTCATTCTTGATGACTGATCATTTAGTCTATACTGGACTATCTCTAGTGATGGAGTATTGATGATAGAATGGGCAATCTGTCTGGGATGTTTGTAAACCAGGCATTCTTAAATTGAAGAGTGCTCCCAGATTCTGATTCAGATTTGTTATTGGATTAGATTGACTGATGTCATATTATCATTTATGATGAAACATGCTCCCTTTCCAGGAAGAGAGCTGATGGAATCAGTGAAGATAAGAATATATCTTCACAACAACTCTGGGAAGCAGATGCTTTATAATTTTCTTCTTACAAATAAGTAAACTGAGGCAGACAGGACTTAACTGACTTGCCCAGAGCACAAAGCTAGTAATTGTTAAACTCAGGTCTTACTGCCTACTCAGTTCAAAGCCCCATCCACTCTATCTCATACCTGTCTCTAGACAAAATCGACATAATTTGTGTCTGTGGGAGAAGGAGAATACCAGAAGCTGGGAGTTGAGGAAAACTTTCATATAGAAAGTGGTGTGTGAGTCAAGTTTTGAAGAAAATTAGCAATTCTAAGACACCCAGGAGAGGAAACAGCCAGCATATTCCAGTCAAGAGGATCAATCTATTCAAAGGCATGAATAGGAGAGACTAAACATTTTGATTAGGCAACAGTAAGAAGGCCATTTTGACATATAGGTCATAGAGAACAGAAATAGTAGTAAGAAAATGAGAGAAGAGTTTATTTTTGATTCTAAAAGTCATGGGGAGCCAAATTGACTCTACTGAGTAGGGAAGTGACTTGATCAGAACTGTACTTTAGGAAAATCCCTCTAATAGGTTCATGGAGGATGAAAAGGAGAGGAGAGAGACTTGAGGCAGAAAGACCAATTAAGTGGACATAGAAATAGTCTATAGAAGTAAGGAAGAGTAGGGGCTATTTGAATGAACAAAAAGGAACACATATAATATGGTTTTGGAAGGTGGATCTTTCTTTGAGACTCTTTCCTTTATTGGGGTCTCAGTCTCCTCATCTATAAAATAAAGACCTTACATATTGTATCTCACACTGACTTTCTGAGTTTTCAAGCATTACCTGTGCTGTGCATGAAGCCTTTCTTGGTTTCCTTCCTCTATAGTGTCTAGTGTGCTGGTGGTCTTCCTGATAGAATGTCCTTGAAGGCCCAGATAATTTCATCTTTAGTGATAGGTACAGGGCCTGACACAGAGTAAGCAGTGAAGAACTTTGTTGATTGATAATTTGAGTCAATGATATCATTAACCCCATTTCACAGATAAAAATCAAAGGATAGGGAAGACTTCAAATACTTCAAATTGTCTCTGACAAAGCAATAAACATATTATGTCATATTTAGTATTAGGGTTTTTACGAAGCATAGAACACTTATACTTGGTCCTTAGTTTTATCACCTGTAAAGTGGGGATGACAATTCTTTTCCAGCCTTCTTCATAGGGTGATTATGAAAGATCATGTGATCATAGATCCAGAGCTGCCATTGGAAAGGACCTTAATAGCCATTTAAGCTCCCTTTTACTGAGGAGAAACTGAGACCCAGGGAGGTTAAGTGGCTGGCCCAAGGTCAGTGTGGTGGCAAGTGGCAGAACAATTTGGACATAGATTCTTTGAATTCATAGAGTCAAATGAAATAAGGAATGAAAAAAAATTGTTTTTGATCTTTTAGTACTGGACATAGATAGCTTGACATGGTGATGGGTTATTTGATGATAGAATGGATGTTCTTTCAAGGCAGAATGAAGACAATCAAGGCATTGTGGTCCCTTATTGTTTGCTGCTCTCTACTCAGCTTGTGTCATGATCTTTTGGTGGGTTCCAGTTCAAGATCAAGTAAGTGACACCATGCCTCTTGATAGTTCAAAATCTTAGGTTCCAGAAGAGGTCAATTCCATCATGCAGCAAGGCTGACTTGTCAACTTGTGTCAGTCATTATTTCCAGATTTTTAATTTCTTTCTTGTTTTTCAGGTAGATTGGGAAAATCTTAGGCAACTTTTGCATACAAGTTACAAATGAAACCAAATGTTTTTGTAGCAGCAATATCTCCACTCAATTTTGGCTTTTCCTTGTCTGACTGTTTCTCTTCTCCCAGAAGTACCAGCAAATGGTTAACACCTTCCTTCTTCCTATGACTTTTGTTTTCTCTTCCATATTCCTCTCATTCTGAGCTTCTTTTCAATCTCTAGAGATAGAACAAATGTAAAGTTCTTTGCAAACTTTAAAGTGGCACATAACTTTTAGAAGCACATGACTTTTACTGTATCTATTTCCAGTTGCTGCTAATTTCTTTCAGTCTTTTTTTTTTTTTTCTGAATAAAGGAACTCCATTTCCCCGCCTGATTTTTTAGAAGACCCAGGACAATTTCACCAAAGTTAAATTGTGCTGAGTCCTAAGTTTCCTTCTAGCTTGAATGTTTTATATTCTAGGACCTTTATTTTTATCTCTAACATTCTAAATTTCCATCTCTATTACTACTACTATCAATAATCCTACTGATTACTATTACTACCACCACCACCACCACCACCACTACTACTACCTATTACTACTATAACTACTACCTATTAATTACTACTACTACTACTACTATTACTACTACCACCAGCCAGCATTTACATAGGTCTTTAAAGTTTGCAAAGTGTTTTACTTGAGCTAATTCATTTGATCCTCACAACAACTCTATGATGTAGGTATAAATAGTATCTTCATTTACAGATGAAACACAGAAAGGTTAAGCTGATATCATTCTGATTGAAAATCTGGTATAGTGCACAGAAAGCCCCTATACTTAGAATCCCAAAGATCAAGGTTTATATTATTATTATTATTATTATACTAGTTGTATACTAGTATTATATTAGGGATACTCTCAGTATCCCAACCAGCTCTCTAAGTTATTATAGATGAGTTGTCTATCTGCATTAGTGGATGTAATTCCTATAAAAAGAACTGTCCACAGTAATGAAATTACAGACCTGGACCAAATTTTCAGGGGAAAAGAAGGAGAGCATTCTTATGGAAGTGGGTGGTGGGTGAAGTGGGCCAGGTATCTTGGTCACTGTGGGAGGGATGAGTGGAACTCAGTGCTTTTGTGTATGTAATTTGGATTTCCAACAGTATTCACAGCCTCTTTCATGAAGCTAGGAAGTACAAAACTTCTGTGCGGTGACAGGGCTATCTTTTTGAAAGTCAGTGACTGCCACTGGGGGGTACTGTGGATTTGTTGTCTCTGAAAGTTTTGCTGTATTTCTTTCCCACCAGGCAAAAAGAAAGGCAAACTTTGCTGGGCAGTAACCAAAGAAATCCATAGATGACTAGTCAATACAATACTTATCTAAATGATGAAGACTCTGATGTTCTGGATGACTCTGAAACCAATGAGTTTATACCGCATCATACTAGTATTGATGTTTCCAATGTGGCCCAGTCTGGAAAAACCGCTATAAACACAGCCTAACCTTGGAAGATGACCAGTACCACCTAGATCAGGAAGACTAATATGGCCAGAATAAAACAAGTGAAAATGTGTACATGCAATGTAACCCAACCTATAAAAAGCAATGTAATTAGGGAGGGTATTTCTGGCCAACAGGGTTGGACTGCATCAGGCACTTATACAACAAGAGGTTTAGTAACAACAGATCTCACTACACGAGGGTCTGGGACTAAGTCAGGTACCTCCAGACAAGTGATGTTATCTGGGATATTCCTTATAAACAAGGGACATTAATTGGATCAAGCCCTACCATACAAGGGATATCAGATCCTGTCATACAAGAGTTATTAACTAGATCAGGCTTTTTTAACCAAGGAAAATTAGCTGAGCGAGGGCCAACCACACAAGGGACATTACTTGGGTCTAGCCCTTCCAGTCATATTACATTAGCTGAATCAAGCCTTCATAGGGAAGAGTCTTTGAGCAGGTCAAGTTTTTCCAATGAAGGGACATTAGCTGAGCAAAGCCTCTTCATACAAGAGACAATAGGAAGGTCAGGATCTTCTAGTCAAGAGACATCAGTGGGATCAGGCATCTTTGAGCAAAGAACATTGATTGAGTCACAGAAAGCACAGTCTCTGGGTCAGAATCCTTTAGCCAAGAGACATCAGAGGGATCAGACATCACTCGGCAAGGGACATTGACTGAGTCAGGCTCATCCCCCCAAAAAAGAGTCTCTGGGTCAGAATCTGTTAACCAAGACATATCAGTAGGATCAGATGTCTCTGGGAAAGAAAAACATTGACTGTGTCAGATTTGTCCACAGAAAGCACAGTCTATGGGTCAGAATCCTTTATTCAAGAGACATCAGTGGGATCAGGCCTTTCTGGACAAGGATCTTTGTCTGGGATAAATATGTCTGGCCAAGGAGTTTTGGCCAGACCAATCCTCTATGTCAGTAATGCTCTTTCCTTGAGTAATTCCAGCATGTATGGTGAAACTCAGCCTGCAGAAAGTAGTAAAGGTCACAAAACTCATGTTTCTAGGATTGACACATCTTTTTCAAATCAGCAGGTAAATTTAGAGATGACTGAAGGGAGCATTGTGTCCTCTTCAGCACTAGACATTTTAGGAAGTTCTGGAAGATCTTTTTCTCCTGAAGTTATTGCTAATGATATTTTTGATATGGAGACATCTTATCATAATTTGGATGAAATGGAAGCTCTTGTAATCAAGAGTATAGGCATATCTGGTAGTCATGGTCAAGTCAATGAAGGTAGTTATGATAATATCAAGTTTTCTGGGGCCAAGCTATGGGAAAAGATCCTTGATCTTAGTAAATTTTTTCCCATTAGTGATAGGAGAGATGGTAGGGGAGATTCTGGTTACAGTAGGAAACTTACTGCCCATTCTAGGGGTTCTTCTGGTAAGACTCAGTCTGGGGAAAGAAGTAATGGTGGTGGTGCTGGCATTGTGCCTGGTTCTAGCTATCCTGGGACATTGGGCTCTGCTGTAACTGAGGTTGTGGAATCTGACACTGCCAATCCTGGCACAGTTGGGGAGCTGAACCTGATTCCAGCTGGAACAGATGCCAAACATGAAGTTGGAAATACTAGCATTGCTGATGGTCCCAGCCCAGAGGTAACCAACATGTGAATTGGTACAAAGCAGAAGAAAAGCCTTGATGGTCATAAAAGAGCTAGCCCAACCATGGATGTCCGAAGAAATAATGGCACACTCAAATTTGGCACAATGGCTAATTATGGGGATCCCAGCTCACACAGCAGACCCAATATTACAGGGTCAGGTGTAACCAAGGCTGCTGGTGATATGGACAATGGAAGTTTCTCAGAGACCTGGATTCAGCTTGTCAATGCAAGGGGTATTGAGTCAGGAGGACTTTCTCATGAACAAAATTCCCTTAGAAAAGACTTGCTAGACCAGAAATTGCTTCTTGGAGACCTCCTTCTCAATGATCAACATTATTTCTGGATGAGAGAATTGCTGCTATATCATCTTACAGGCAAAGCAGACTATGAGAAAAATTTCCTCATCAATAAGGCAGATCCTCTTGCTCTTGAAGACTCCCAAGAAAAATTCCTTTTGCAGGTCTTGGAAGTGATAGAAGCCTAGCAACAATCAATGATATGCTATACAGTGATGTCTCTTATGGAAAACAAAAAAACTGGTAAGTTTGAATATAAAGGCAAAAAACCATAGCATTGATATACCTTGGGAATTTAGGGCCATGATTATTAGTCAAGTTTTCTTAATTCCTTGAATTAGAGAATTTAGTTTAAAATCAACCTTAGAGTGCTCTTTTAATTATAATCAACCTTAGAGCATAGAGCATACTAAAGCTCATTTTAATTACATTTTCTGGATTCAAGGAATTAAGAAAACTTGATTGATGATAAAGCTAGAGGTAATGGGGATCTGAACTAATGTAGTGGTTGTATTACTGAAAAAAAGAGTATCTTCTAGAGATGTAGAATTATAAAATGTAGATATCTCTTTGCAAGTAGATATCTAACCATTGATAGCTATTCTTTATGTCTAGTGATTCAATTAATTCTGAATTCATTTAACTCTATTATCATCTATTGAACATTTCTCCATATTATCCTTGAGAATAACAAGAAAGGTTATGTCAAATGCTCTGCTAAAATGTAGTCAAACTATCTATATCATTCTCCTGATCTTCCAATTTAATAACCTTGACACCAAAGGATTGGTATTTAGAAATTGTCTTGAAAAAAATCATCCTAGTTCTTTGCAAATAATTCTATTTATTTGCAAAACAGTTATTTGCAAAACTAACTATTCCTTTAGAATTACACTTTAGAATTTTGTCAGAAATTGAAGTTATATTAACCTGAAGTTTCTAGGTTCTACTCTCTTCCCTTCTTGGAAAATTGGGAGGTTTTTTTTTTTTTTTTTAACAATCTTATCTTGTCTGTTATGCAGAAGTTCATTCACACTTCAAAGTTCACTGATAATTTGTCAGTTATTTCAGGAGCTGAAGATTTGCTTCATTTAGACTGGGGGACCTGAACTCGTGCAGGCTGCTTAGGACATAATTTTTGAGCTCTTTATTTATACTGGACTTCAATTTCTTATTACTAAATTTTCCTCTGTCTCCTTATGTCCCATTCATTTTAGTAGAGAAAATAGAAGCAAAATTAGAGTTGGAAAGCAAGGTCTTCTTTATATTTTCTACTATCATTTTCCTATCCACCTCATGAAATGATCATAGCCTTTCTTTGATTCAATACTCCAAGTAGGTGGAGGAAAGAAGCAATAAAAAGTGGGAGGTGAAAGAGTACAAAAGATAAACTCCTTCAGTCACATAAATTTGCTCACTATCCATTTGATATTCTTATAAATATCAATATTTATTTTTTGAGGAAGGAAATACAATGCTTGGTATAGCTAAATCTGCTAACAATTTTTTTTGCTCTTTTATTCTCATTATGTAGGCTCAAAATTATGGATTTTGAGATAATACAGGCATCTTGGAAAATCAACAGGTTCTTTAAATTTTTAATGAACTTTGAGACCATACTCACTGTCAATTTCCCAGGATGAGTGGATCACCATGACAGAGTGGTGAAGAGGTAATTCTCAAGGCTGGTATATACATTAACCTTGATGGGAATAATGTGTATCCTTACATGTATATTTATGTGTCCATCTTTTACTCAAAGATTACACTGATATTCTATTATCTAACAATCAGCAGGAGACGTACATTTTTAATGTTTTTTGATGTATTAAAAGGATGGGAGGCTTTGATCCATTCTTGCTCTTAATTCTCTCTGCGGTAAATGACACACACACATTCAAAAGAATTCTGGTGTGATAAAAGAGTGCTAGAAGTGTTTTGGAACAGGAATTTTCTCTGAGTAAAGCTAAGATATTTGAAAAATCTCTAAATTCTGTACTGTCCCCAAATCAGTCTAGCTGATTAGTCTAGATAGATGGTGAAAAGTGCTAATTCAAGCATTAGAAAAATCCTCAAATACTTAATCCTATTGAGAGAAAAGTACCTTGGATTGAAGTTTAGGAGCCTTGGATTCTAATCTTCACTAGGGTTCTGGATAGTTGATGACCATGGGCAAGTAACTTCCATTTCTACATTTTGGTTTCTCCTCACTTCTATTCAGTAGTTAGACATTAAAGTCTAACATTCTATATTCTGAATTGTATCTCTGAAATTTGATATCTAATGAGAATATGTCTATGAAGTATTTTGCAAACATTAAAACACTATATAAATAGGAACTATTATTTTATTCTAAGAATTCTTCTTGTTCTTGAATTATGTTTTAAGCATAGCTGAAATTTTCTAGACTAAGGGTCTTTTCCCTGATTTTTCTGATGTAAGGCTTCTTCCAGGCCCCATTTGCTATATATTGTGACCATGACTTTAGTTTAACAAGTTTTTACAATTGAAGGGTACACAGACTCCTTGATAGAACTAGAATGAGGAAACTGATGCTTAGAGAGGTAACGGGACTTGTCCAAGGCCACACTGGCAAAGTTCATTGAAAAGTCAGAACCAGATTGCAAATATTCTGAAGTCTATTCCCGAATTTTTTCCATTATACTATGTTTCCTCTATTACTGGCTAACCAAACAATGTCCCTTTCAAGGCTTTTTGGGAAGTTTACTTTTGTGAAGGCTATTACACTAATTCTGGTGAATCAAAGAAAAATGAGTTTAAGTAACATGCTGGAGAAAATGTGTTACCTCCTTACTCACATTTTTCCCATCTTCTTTTATTTAGTCTCATGGTTTATATTTAATGAAATTTAATGAAAATTAGTCAATAACCATTTATTAAATTTCAGGCACTTTCTTAGCTGCAGAATCAAAATTTTAGTTGTGAGAGATGCTGGCAGCTAAATAATTCTATCCATAAATGAAAGCATTTTAAATTATAATAAGCTTTAAAAGTAGTCATTCAGCATCTGATTTTGGACTTCTAATTGTTAGGAAGTTTTTGACATTAAAGCTTCATTTGTTTCTGTATCTTTCATCTATTGCTTAGTGTTCTAACCAAGCAGAACAAGACTAATACTTCTTATACTATCATGTCTTTGAGTCTTAACTTCTGCAACTTAAATATCCAAAGTTCCCTCATCAGTCTTCAAATAACGTGGACTAAAATTCTTTCATATTTCCATACAAATCATGTCTCAAAAAGAATTAAACTATTTTGTACTAAAACATAAGTGACTTGTAATATTAAGAAATGACCCTTCCTATGGTTATGAGGATAAGTGTATTTCAATTGGAAGCAAATCTTTAACTAAATGAATGCATTTTGGATGGTGAAATTCCAGACATTAGTGAATCATTATCAAATAGGAAAAAAAAACTTTGAATTTTCAGGCAGAAGATATAAGTTTGAATTCTGGTTTGAAGTTGATCATTATTTGAGTGACCTTGGACAAGTTAGTTAAAATTTCCAAGTCTCAATTTCTTTAATGAGGGAATTGAATTATTTTGTTTCTGAATTTCCTTACCCATATCTTATCATTTTATGAATGGGATAGGACAAGTGAACTCAGTTTCCCATGAAATAATTTACTAAACATGATTGTGTCATTGAATCTATTTGTTCACAAGTTTGGTCACCACTGTTCTTTTTTTATAGTTGCCTATTCTAGGCTCTTGCTTTCTTGACAGTAGTGAATATTTGGTATTGGTCAAGTATTTCCCCAAGAAAGCAATTAGAGAAAGGCAAGTGTAATAGTCAGCTCAGACTCAGTGCCAAAAAAGTGTCAGACATTAGGATGATATAAGTGGGGAAAGTAGAGGCAGAGTTTTATTTTTCCTTGTAACTACCTTCTGTAAGGTATACTAGTGTCTGGGAGATGTGTGAAAAAATGGATTTAAAATTATAGTCCCTGGCTTTGAATATCAGCTCTGCTAACCTGTTATCTCTGAGTTTGAATGAGACCTTTAACCTCTCAGAGTCTCATTTTCCTAATATAAGAGAGGGTACAGTTAGATAATTTTAGTACTAGCATTCTATATTATGGCCAGGGTCAGCTGAAAAGTTCTCTTCTGTCTGGTATTCTGGTATTCTCTCTTTAAAGGAAGTCCCCAGAGTGCTGTGTAAGATTTCTCACACATTTGCCCCCTCAATGTGCAGGCCATTCCAATTCCTTAATGGTAGCATTGATGTGAACATTGTGGCTCAGTTCAAGCTGGGACATAACTCAGTGGGAGAATTCATATTGGTGACTGACAACTGCAACACACTCTTCAGTGACTTTAGATTCTAGATCACAGGCGGGCGAGTAGTATGGATCTAGGACATTTGAACTCTCTTTGCTAATCTAGCCACACTCCTTCTATGCCTACCTTCCTCCAAGATACACACCAGGTATATACTATAAGCCATCTCATTCTAGCATTTAGGTGAAATTTCCTTCTCAAATTGTTTTGCCTAGATCTGTCATTTCCATTTATCATAGTCTTCTATATATAATAATTATTAATGTCCTTATAATCCCCCTTCTTCTATTAAAATTTAAGTTTACTACAATCCATGCTGAATTTCTCTTGAGAATTTTAGAGTCTTGCACAAGATTTTGCACACATTAATTTCTTAATATTTGCTGAATGAATGAAATAAATCACATTGAAGGGCAATCTGAGCAAATTAACCTGCAAAGTGTGAAACGTTAATACTTCTGATATTTGCTGAATAGATACAGCCACATCTTCAATTTCAGGAAGCCAGATATCTTGAAGGTAGTTTTGCTGGCTTTCAAGGTGTTTTCCTCTGGAAGCCAGTTAGAGGAATCAGCACCACGGCCAATGACCAAATGACTCTCCTTTTCAGAACCGTGGACAGAAACCAATCTTGGGTGATTGAAAGTGCCCAGTTTTGAAAATATCCAGATCTTTTAGACTTAGTATTTCTTACTCTATTTCATAGGATGACAGAGTCTAGAGCCAAAAGACACAGTAGTGATCATCTAGTCAAAACCTTTTGTTTCATTATTAAATTTTTTCCCTCCAGAAAGCTAGAAGAGCTGGGATTTGAACTTATCCTCTGACTCTGAATTGTTTGCTTTTCTTTCTTTCTTTCTTTCTTTCTTTCTTTCTTTCTTTCTTTCTTTCTTTCTTTCTTTCTTTCTTTCTTTCTTTCTTTCTTTCTTTCTTTCTTTCTTTCTTTCTTTCTTTCTTTCTTTCTTTCTTTCTTTCTTTCTTCCTTCCTTTCTTTCTTCCTTCCTTCCTTCCTTCCTTCCTTCCTTCCTTCCTCTCCTTCCTTCCTTCCTTCCTTCCTTCCTTCCTTCCTTCCTTCCTTCCTTCCTTCCTTCCTTCCTTCCTTCCTTCCTTCCTTCCTTCCTTCCTTCCTTCCTTCCTTCCTTCCTTCCTTCCTTCCTTCTTTCTTCTTTCTTTCTTTCTTTCTTTCTTTCTTTCTTTCTTTCTTTCTTTCTTTCTTTCTTCTTCCTTCCTTCCTTCCTTCCTTCCTTCCTTCCTTCCTTCCTTCCTTCCTTCCTTCCTTCTTTCTTTCTTTCTTTCTTTCTTTCTTTCTTTCTTTCTTTCTTTCTTTCTTTCTTTCTTTCTTTCTTTCTTTCTTTCTTTCTTTCTTTCTTTCTTTCTTTCTTTCTTTCTTTCTTTCTTTCTTTCTTTCTTTCTTTCTTTCTTTCTTTCTTCTTTCTTTCTTTCTTTCTTTCTTTCTCTTTTTTCTCCACACACCAAGTTTTCTCTTCAGGTTGTTTTGGAGCTGATGGTAATGGTGGGGAAGAGGCATTCTATATTGTCAGAAGATCTGGGTTTAAATATTGACATTTATTGCTTGGATGACCATGGGCAAAACATTTGACATTTTGTGACTTGTGATTTTTTTTATCTGTCAAGTGAGATAGTTGGACCAAATGATCTGTAATGTTCCTTATGTTACTCTAAATGCTTTTAACTAAATTTTTAAAAAGTCAGATTATATTATTTCTGCATCTTTACTTTTTTCTCCTCCCCTCCCTCCCCAGCCTTCTTTCCAATCTGACAAGTTTTGTGGTGAATGAATCACTGCAGAAAGTCTTACCAGTAATGGTGAGTTGAACTGGCCAAAATTCATGTAAAAATATTAGTACAGGGCATAGATAGATAGAGGTAAGAGTTATTGTATGATGTAGAGGTGTAATACCATTTAGTTCACCCACATTCTATTATTTATGAAACTGTGACCCAGATATTAGGAATAATAACAACAACAAAAGCCATGCAGTATGTCAGTGGCAGGGTCAGGACTGAAAGCTAGGCTCTAACTTTTAATGCAGACTATGTATGCTATAATGACACCACACCATAATGCCTTTATGATTTTTTCTAGCTTTTTGCCCCTTGTAACTATTCCAGTTTAGTTAATTTCAATTAAAATGTGTATTAAATTAAAAATATGCAAAATTTTGAAAAAGCTAATAATTATGTCATCTATTCCTTTTTTAAAGCTATTGATATTATTGAAGATAAGACAACTTCTGGTGGGTAAGCCTCAGGGTTAAAGTCTGATGCTAGTAAGGCAGAAGAAATGGATGATCTCCTTGTGGGTTCTGTCCTGCTCCTTGAACACACTTCTGATCCTGGCCTGCCCTCTCACAACATGGGTGTCCATGGGTAGAAAAATGACCTGTGAGACAGTGAGACAGTATTGCTGATTCCATCTCACTTCATATGCCAAACTCACTTCTGGAATCATATCCAAGGTTCAGATATTCATGCATCTATTATTTCCTCATGTCAAAACCAACTTTATGTGTTCTTGGGTATCAAATGGAGAAATAATGATGATGATGATGATTGATGATAATGCATTTTTCATAGTAATTGAACGTTAATGATAGTTCTATGAAATAGATTGCAGGTTTATTCTTCCCATTTTAAGGATGATGAATGTTCAACAGCTGGTGGCCAATCACAGAATCCTGGGTTATTTCATTAAAAATTCTTATCATTTGACATCAAACCATTAATGATTATGATTTGGGCTCAGTCATTCAACCAATTCTGAATCCATTTTACTAGCATCCAACTTACACATCTCAAGGAGCTCACTTGGGGTTCACAATAAGTAAATAAATGCGTATGTATAAGATATATAAATAAAATGAAAGATAATGTGAAAGGGGAAAACTCTAGCAGATAGGATGACTGAAAAAGGTCTCCTGCAGAAGTCTTTTTTTATTTAGAATTTTTTTCCACAGTATATATGCATGAGTAATTTTTAAAATAATATTATACCTTGTATTCATTTTTCCAAATTATCCCCCCCTTCCTCTACTCCCTCCCCTTGATGACAGGCAATCCCATACATTTTACATATGTTACAATATGACCTAGATACAATATATGTGTGTAAATACCATTTTCTTGTTGCACATTAAGTATTAGATTTCGAAGGTATAAGTAACCCGGGTAGATAGACAGTAGTGCTACCAATTTACATTCACTTCCCAGTGTTCCTTCTCTGGGTGTAGTTATTTCTGTCCATCATTGATCAACTGGAAGTGAGTTGGATCTTCTTTATGTTGAAGATATTCACTTCCATCAGAATACATCTTCATACAACATTGAAGTGTACAGCGATCTTCTGGTTCTATTCATTTCACTCAGCATCAGTTGATGTAAGTCTCTCCAAGTCTCTCTGTATTCCTCCTGCTGGTCATTTCTTACAGAGCAATAATATTCCATAATCTTTATATACCATAATTTACCTAACCATTCTCCAATTGATGGACATCCATTCATCTTCCAGTTTCTAGCTACAACAAAAAGAGCTGCCACAAACATTTTGGCACATACAGGTCCCTTTCCGCTCTTTAGTATTTCTTTGGGATATAATCCCAGTAGTAGCGCTGCTGGGTCAAAGGGTATGCACAGTTTGATAACTTTTTGGGCATAGTTCCAAATTGCTCTCCAGAATGGCTGGATTCCTGCAGAAGTCTTAAGGGAAGCTAAGAAAAATAAGAGATACAGTAAAGTAAAAGATGGGGTATTCCAAACTTTTGGAACAGCAAGAACAAAGGCATAAAGTTGAAAGATGGGGTGTCATGTTTCAGGAAATGCAAGGAAGCCATGTATCTATATTGTAAAGTGAATGAATGGGATTAAAAGTAAGAAGAATGAAAGGATAGCAAAGGAGATAGGTTTTGAAGCTCTTTAAATGCAAACATGTCCGTCTTTAAGGATTTTAAAAGTTTTTACAAGAAAGAAGGATTAAATCCCTTCTTCTTGGTCCTTCAGGAAACAGCTAGATGCTAAGTATTTTTAAGTTGTAGAGAGGCAAATTTAGGTTTAATGCAAGGCAAAGCTACTGATTAATTAGAGCTATCCAAAAGAGTAGAAGGGTGAAAGCTCTTTTAGTAGAACATGGCTTTCATGTGGACAGGGGCTATTTGATTTTGTCTTTGTATTCCCACACCTCATTTGGTGCTTGCCATGTAGAAGAGCCCTGATAAATTCTTGTTGAAAATTTGATTTGAAAATGAGAATGAAGTGACTGGGCAAAGAGTGGATTTCCTCTACTTGTAGTCTTTCAACAGACTGGGAGACCACTTTGGTGAATCTGATGTTTAGAGTATTCTTTTGTAGGTTTAGTTGTAATAGATCATCTCTGAGGCCTCCTGAACTCAACAGTTCTTTGGTTCTCTGTGATTCTTGACACTATCTAGATACAGGGATTACAAAGATCAAAAAATGCCATATCCCTTTCCAATACAGAGCTTATATTCTTTGATGGTAGACAATAAATTATCAAATTAAACTTTATGTAGGAGAAGACACCAACAATCTGGAACACAGAAGGGAAGGCTTCACACAGAAGGTAGCATTTGAGCTGAGCCTTGAAGAAAAGCAAGGATTGTGATGAAGTAGAGTTAAGGAAGACATTCCAGGCAGGGAGTTCTCTTAAGCAAATAAATGGAGGATATAGAAGATATCCTATTTCTTCCTGCTGAATGGGAAAACAAATTCATCAGGTCAAAATGGCAGGAACTGAATTTTTTCCTTCTCCTAAGGAGAGAAAATAAATGGAAAACCTGGGAAGAAAAAAATGGGGAAGACAGATTTAGGACTGGAAATCCTTAGAGATATTCTAACCAAGTGGTGTCAAACTCAAATAGAATTGGATCCCTGTAGGCACATATTCACTTAGAAAATCACAAATTAACATTATCTATATTGCATTAACTTTTTTGTTAAGACATTTAAATTATATTTTCTTTTGGTGTGGGCCATTTTGTTGGCCCATCAGCAGTGAGAGCAGAGAGTGAACCATTCTCATTTTTCAGAGGAATGAATTGACTTTTTAAAGGATGAAATGATTTTCCTAAGGTGACAAATATAAGAAGGAGCAAATTTTTCTTTTAAACAAGGACTTTTGACTACATATTTGGTGGTGGTTGTTGTTGAGAATTCAAAATGCCATAGCCAGAATTAATATTGGAAGTCATTTACCACACTCCTCTCCTTGCTACATTTTATAGAGGAAGAAACTAAGGTCTTGCTCAAGGTTACACTGAAAGTTTCCAGATTACAGATTTAAAGTTGGCAAAGACCTTGGAGGCCATATTGTCCATTTTAGAGTTGAGGAAACTGAGTTGTGGAGAGGTAATGATTAGCCCAACATAATGCAGTTAGTAACAATATGAACTGGAGTATCCTGAATTGAGTTAATTTCTTTTTCATTGTACATTATGGTATTCCCAATAGCAGAGTTTACCTTGTTTTTTATGAAAATTATTTTGTGCTAACCAAAAAGTTCAGGTTTCGTGAAACCATATCATTTTTTTTGTGTTGCAGCTGTGTCCCGGGGTTAGATTCTGGATTGTTGTCATCAATCAACAGTTGCAAATCATAAACAGTGAGTCTCTGAGCTTATTTTTTTCTTTATTAGAAAAGTGAATTTGGATGTACCTAGACAAACTAGATTAGTTATCTTGGGAAGAAAATTTTCCCTACATAAAAATCCTGCTATTGTCCTCCCGTGATGCCATATAGCCAAGAATGGAAGCATATATTGTCATTGAACATTAGAGTAGACATCTTCTGGTGGGTTAGTCTTGGAGTTGAAGTCTGATGCTAGTGGATCATGCAGAGTAAATGGATGTGATCTTCTTGTGTGTTCTCTCCTGCTTCTTCAATACACTTTTGATTCTGGACTGGTATCTCACAACATGGGTGTGTTTGAATAGGAAAATGATCTGTAAAATAGTGAGACAATGTTGCTGAATCCATCTCACCTTCATGTGACAAACTCATGCCCAAAGTTCAGAAATGCATGCATCTATTCTCTTCTTATGTTAGAACCAACTTTATGCATTTGTGGGTGTCAAATGGAGTGATATTGATGATGATGATTGATGATAATGTATTTTTGATAATAATTCAAAGTTCATGATAGTTTTATGAAGTACATTGCAGGTTTATTCTTCCTATTTTAAAGTTGAAAACATTGAGCCTCTTATGGAAAAAGTCACATATAATAAGTATCATAACTAGAATTCAAAGCTTCTTATCATTTCACTGGGAAGTTAAAATTTCTTTGAAAGTCCTACTGTACTTATATAATGGTTGACCCTGTGAGACAAGTAACCCTTGCAAAACAAAACCAAAAACCCTAAATTCTCCATACTATAGACCATTGCGCTTATTTGTCTTCTTTCATGGAATCACATGAGAAATCTTCTGCATTCCAGAAAATCAAACTCTTTCTGGAAACCTGGATTCATAAAATTTAGAGCTGGAGGGGTCCTAGGGATATTATTTAGTGCTTTCCTTAATGTGTTTATGAGTTTTCATGATATTGTAAGCTCTTGGTTTTCCTGTTTGCCTGATGTAGATCACTCTCACTTAGGCTGTGTGATCTCCAAGGCTCTGTCCTATACTTCCTTTTCTTTTTACTCTCTCATCCTCTGATCCCATTAGCCCTTATGAGTTCAATTGTTATCTTTACACAGATGATTTCTGGATCTACATATCTAGCACTGGTCTATCTATTGTCATACAGTCTTATATAAAAAACATATGATTTTTTGACATGCTGAACTGGATTTTCCATAGTTCATCACTTTTCAATATCAGCCTTCCAAACTTGAACTCATTATGTCTCCATTCAAATTTTCCCTTATTCCTTATGATTGTTTATTAAAATTTTTTTAAAATTATTTTTTTATCATTCTTTTCTTTTAAAAATTTGAATCCCAAAATTTCTTCCCCCTTTCCTTATACTTCCCATCCTTTTTAGAAAACAAGTAATATGATATTAATTATATATGTGATATCATAGAAAGCATTTCCATACTTCAAAAAAAGCAAGAAAAATCAAGTGACAAAACAAAACTTCAACTTCCATTCAGAATTCATCAATTCTTTCCCTGGGGGTGGATAACATTTTTTTTTTGGTCATGAATCCTTTGAAATTGTCTTGCCTCTTTGGATTGATCAGAGTAGCCATAATTGATATATTGTTTTTCAACATTTCAACAATATTTCTATTATTATGCACAGTGATTTCTTGGTTCTTCTCACTTTACTTTAGCACAATAATATTTGATCATAATCATTTGCCATAATTTATTCAGTCATTTCCCAATTGATCAGTATCCCTCAATTTCCAATTATTTGCCGTCACAAAAAGCTGTCATAATTATTTTTATACATATAGGTCCTTTATTCCCCCTTTGATTTCTAGTAGTGGTATTTCTGGGTCAAAGGATATACAATGTTTTATAGCTCCCTGGGCATAGTTTCGATTGTTTTCCAAAATGGTTGAACCAGTTCATTATTCCACTAACAATTCTTTTCTCTTTCTTGGTGAATTTATCTTTCTATTATCACCTCCAGCATTTTTGATAAGTGTGAGATGGTATGTCAGAGTTGTCTTAAATTACATTTTTTCAGTCAATACTAATTCAGAGAATTTTAATATGATTATAAATAGCTTTCATTTCACCCCTGAACACAACTATTTATTGACTAGGGAATAGTCCTTATTTTTAAAAATTTGACTCAGTTTTAGACTCAGTGTATATTTGAGAAATGAGGCATTATAATAGAAATTTACTCTACTTTTGACATTAATTCATTGTCTATGATACCTTTTTATTAAAAAGCAAAAAGAAGTTTCTATCATTATCCATTTTAATTAGGTCTGTTTTTGCTTTTGTTCTTTGTCTGATTGCTACCCTTTTAAAAATTCAGTTGAAGAATATTAAAATCTGTTCCAGCCTTTTACTTTAATTTCTGTGTTTTTCTATTTCAAGTGTATCTCTCATAAAAAACTAATTTTTGGATTCTGGTTTCTATCCATTCTCCTCTCACATTCTGTTTTATGGTTGAGATCATCCCATTCACATCCACAATTATGATTATTAACAGTATATTTCCCTTTATCCCATTTTCATCTGTTCCCTTTTTCTCTTTTTCTTTTTTATTCTGTCCCTCCTTAAAAGTCTATTTTGTTTCTAATCACCATCTCCCTTAATCTGCACTCTCTTTCATCATCCTTCCCCCCTCCCTTTTTCCTTCTTTTCCCATTTCTCTATCAGATAAGTTAGATTTCTTTATACACCCCTTTCCTTTTTTGAATCAATTACAATGAAAGTAAGGTCTAAGAATTGCTTGTACCCCCTTTTCTTTTCTACAGTAAAATCTCTTCCTTATATGTTTCTTTTATGTGAGAAAATGTTCACAATTTTACCTCTCCCTTCCACGATTCTCCCATTACACTTATCTTTCTCACTATTTCATTTTTTGGGGAAAGATCATTACACATATTTGACTCATACCCATGCCCTTGATATAGACTTCTTCTAGCTGTCCTAATAATGACAAAATTATTGGGCGTTAAATGTATCATCTTTTCATATAGAAATGTAAAAAGTTTATTGGAAGCCTTATGATTATTACTCTTTCATGTTAATATTTTTATGCTTCCCTTGAGTGTTGAGTTTGAAAGTAAAATTTTTTTTCAGCTTTAACGAAATATTCACCTTTTCCTCCTGAAGGATTATAATCAGTTTTGTTGGTTATGTTATTCTTAATTATACTCCCAAATCTGTTGATATGGGAATATCATATTCTAAAACTTCTGCTCCTTTAAGGTGGAAGCTGCCAAATCTTGTGTGATGCTGATTGCAGCTCCATAATATTTAAATTTTTTTCTTTCTGGTTGTTTGAAATATTTTCTCCTTGACACAGAAACTGTAGAATTTGATTATACCAAATCTGTTTTTCATTTTGAGATCACTTTCCGGAGGTGATCAATGGATTATTTCTTACCTTTTTACCTCCTATGTTTCTCTTGAGTTCCATATTTGAATATCAAATTTTCTGTTCAGTTCTGATCTTTTCATAATTTGCATAATTCTGATTGTGGCCCCTTGATAGTCAAATTGTTTCTTTCTAGTTGCTTGCAATATTTTCTTCATGATTTGATAATTCTGGAATTTAATTATTGTGTTTCTTGGAGGTTTCATTTTGGGATTTTTTTTCAGGAGGTGTTTGGAAGATTCTTTCAATTCTATTTCTATTCTATTCTATTTTATTTTCTGGTTCTAGGATATCAGGTCTATTCTCTTTGATGATTTCTTGAAAGATGCTGTCTAGGATCTTTTTTTCATCATGATTTTTAGGTAGTCCAATAATTTTTAGATTGTCTCTCTTGGATCTATTTTCCAGGTCAGTTGCTTTTCAATGAGTTATTTTACATTTTCTTCTAGTTTTCTTTTTCTTTATTGTTTTTTTTAAACTGATACTTGATGTCTAATTGAGTCATTCACTTTCATTTGTTCAATTCTAATTTTCAGTGAATTATTTTCTTCAGTCAGTCTTTTTATTGTATTTATTTATTTTTTTAAACTCCTTTTGCATTTGACCAATTGAAATTTTACAGGAGTTGTTTTGTTCATTGGGTTTTTTACCATTTCCCTAATTCTATTTTTAGGGAGTTGTTCTCTTTTTCCATTTCATCATTTATGTTTTTCAAGAAGGTGTTTTTCCACTTGATCAAATCTATTTTAAAGTGTTGTTTTCTTCAGACAATTTCTGTTTTTCTTTCTTTCTTTTGTTCTTTCTTTCTTTCTTTCTTAATTAATTAATTAATTAATTAACTTATTTATTTTCATTAAAGCTTTTTTATTTACAAAACATATGCATGGGTAATTTTTCAATGTTGACCCTTGCAAAACCTTCTGTTCCAAATTATCCCATTCTTTCCCCACCCCCTTCCCTAGCTGGCAGGTAGTCCAATATATGTTAAATATTTTAAAATATATGTTAAATCCAATATATGTATATATATATATTTATACAGTTATCTTGATGCACAAAAAAATTGGATCAAGAAGAAAAAAACTGAGAAAAAAACAAAATTCAAGCAAATAACAACAGAAAGAATGAGAATGCTACAACATACACTTTTAAGTGAAGAAACCTTCTAAATTCATTTTTAGATTCTTTTTTTTTTATTATAGCTTTTCATTTACAAGACATATGTATGGGTAATTTTTCAATCTGTTCACTTTCTAAACTCTCCAACAAAGCTCTCATTTTCTTTCCCCATTCTGTTCTTTTAATTCTATTTTAAGATCCTTTTTGAATTCTTCCAAGAGAACCTTTTGAGGCGGACTCCATGTCATATCCAGCTTTGAAGCTTCATCCGGATGTGTTTTGCCTTTAGTGTCTTCATGATTTGAGGTCTGTTCTTCCCTGTCTCCATAATAGCTATCTATAGTCAGATCCCTTTTTCCTTTGTTGCTTGTTTTTAAAGGTTAAGGTCTATTCCTAGGGCAAAGATGAGATTGTCCCAAGTTTCCTCCATTAGGGTGACAGGGGTTTTACACTGCCCTGGGACCAGTGCTGCAGGCTTTTTTCCAACCTGGGTGGGTGTGACCAAGTCCTGCCTATTTTGCTGGGGTTTAGAGGCTCATTATTTTCCTTCTGTAGTTGCACTGGAGGTTTCACAGCTAGTTTGCTGATCCACTGGCTTCTGAACCAGAACATAGTAGCCAATACTGCTGTATTTTAGCTATGAGTATCTCATTAGATTTCCTGTAAGGTGCCTTTCTGCCCTGTGCCTCCCCATGCTACATTTGCACCGGGCTACATCATCCTGCCTGATTGAGAAAGACATTTCTTGAAGTCCTTCCTAGTTATCTTCTGCTGGATATTTGAAATATTTTTAGATTTTGTCATTCCAAAATATGTTTAGAGGCTTGATCTCATATTTATTTTGAAGGACTCAGGCAAAGTGATGTCTACTTTGTGTCATCTTGGGTCCACCTCTCAATGGATTATTTCAATTTTATTTTACACTTGTGTCTAAAGTATTGGCACAGTTTTCCTTGATAATTTATTAAAACATAAAGTCTAGGCTTTTTCTTTGATCTTGGCTTTCAGGTAGTCCAATACTTCTTAAATTATCTCTCCTGGATTTATTTTATAGGTCACTTGTTTTTCTGATGAATAACTTCACATTTCATTCCTTTGACTTTGTTTTATTGTTTCTTGATGTCTATTGGAATTATTCTCTTATTTGTCCAATTATAATTTTTAGGCAATTATTTTCTTCAGAAACTTTTGTACCTATTTTTCCATTAGAACAATTTTATTTTTAAGGAGTTGTTTTCTTCAATGAATTTTTGTGTCTCTTTTCCCATTTGGTCTGTTTTGCTTTTTAAGGACTTCTTTTCTTCTGAATTTTTGTGCCTCTTTTACTCTTAGGTCAAATTTTTTAAAAGATATTATTTTCTTGAGTATTTTTGAGATTCTTTTACCAAGCTGTAAATTCTCTTTTTATAATTTCTGGTATCACTCTCATTTCTTTTCTCAAGTTTTCCTCTATCAGTTTCTCTTTATTTAGCTCTTCCAGGAATCCTTGCAGAATTTGGGCCAAATTAGTATTTTTCTTTGAGACTTTGTTTGTATCTGAAAATAGATACAAATAGATATTTGAAAATAAATTATTGTCTTCCTCTGAATTTGTGTCTTAGTCATCCCTGCCACCATAGGAGATTTTTATGGGCAAGTTCTTTTAGTTGTTTTTGTTGTTCATTTTTCCAGCCTATTATCTGACTTTGAATTTTATGCTAATGAGGTCTTTGTTCACTTAAGGGTGGGGAAATACTATTCCAAACTTTAGGTTTCTTCATGATGCTTTTTTTGTAGCTATTTCTGGAGGTCTGTAATTTTTTGGTGTTTCTAAGGTAGTATGATTCTGGAATAAATATGGTTACTGCTTTCTCAGACTTTCCTGTTCCTATCAGTTGCTATTACCTTCCTTTTTGAGATTATTTGCTATCTAATCTCTCCATATTGTCTATCTGTGTAGCTATTGCTCTCTCCCTCCCACACCATTAGAATGTAAGCTCTTTGATAGGAAAAACAATTTGTGAAATAACTTACAATCTTATGTAGGATACTCAATATAACTAGGTATTTTAGGGGATATTAGAAAAAGAAGCAGCTATGGAATAACAACAATAGCAGGTGGCATTTATATCACACTATCTTTTGCAATGTTCTTTACAAATATTATTTCCTTTGTCCCTCATAACCAACCTATCTGGAAGGTAGGTGCTATTATTATCCTCATTTTACAGATGAGGAAACAGAGGTAAATAAAGGTTAATAATAAATAATTATAAATATAAAATTAAAACATTAAACAATTATAATAGAGGTTAAATTAACTTGCCCAGGATCATAGAGCTAGTAAGAGATTGAGGCAGAATTTAAACTTGTCTTCCTGATTTCAAGTGCAATGGACCTGGGTCCAGAAGTCAATTTTGGCTTTAATACTAGTTGTGTGGCTGTGGGCGAGTTATGAAATCTCTCTGTGTTTCAGTATTTTTATGTATAAAGTGACTGTGCTAATACTTACACTATCTATCTCATATACTTCTTGTGAGGGAAATGCTTTACAAACTTTGAGGCACTACTGAAAGGGATCTATTGTTTTTTTTCTTATTATTATCGTTACTGCTACAAATGTTATTACTACTAGTTTGTTACTAGTATTTTTTTGTGGGTGAGGCAATTGGGGTTAAGTGACTTGCCCAAGGGTCACATAGCTAGTAAGTGGACTATTACTTTCCACTATTACTACTACTATTACAACTATAATTACTACTATAAAACTACTGCTATCATTTCTACTATTATAACTATTATCTCTATACTATTATAGCTACTATTATTATTACTACTTCAACTCCAACTCCTACTATCACTACTACAACAACAATAACTACTACTATCACTACTACTAAAACAACAATTACTACTATCATTATTAGTACAACTACTATTACAATCACTACTACTACAATTTCTATTACTAGTATTGCTACAACTACTACTATTATTAATACAACTAGTACCACTACTTTTATTATTATAGCATTACTTTTACTGCTATTACTGCCAATGTCCATCAGAAAACAGGATTAAATATGGATTATATTAATATGTGGATACAAATTAAATATGGATACAAAATAGTTTTAAAACAATTGCCAGGAGTAAACAGTGAATATATGAATGCTGAAGGGATTTCAAAGCAAAGGAGGCAGAGAGGAGATTAAATTTCTTCTTAAAGGTGATGAGATTGAGGATACAGAACTTTAAGGTTAGATGGCAAAGAAACCAGGCTGCAATCATGACAGCAATAAAATTTCTGTTTCTTACTTGGCTTTTTCTTTTTTCAAGACAAATCCTTCCCATCCAGTTTTATCAATTGGCTCCTTCAAGGTACAGTCCTCATTCCTCACTCTCTGTAATATTTGGTTCTCTCTTTTTCCAGACAGGAGAAAGAAGAACTTAACAATCACATCTTTGTTTTGTTTTTGAGGTTTCAGTTGTGTTCAATTCTTTATGACCTCATTTGGGATTTTAATTCGCAAGAATGTTAGAATGGTTTACCATTTCTTTCTCATTTAACAGATGAGGAAAATGAGGCAGATAGGGTTTCGTAGTTTGCACAGGGATCACTACTACTGTTTAAGTGTCTAACTTACTCTAACTAATTTAGTGTCTGAGGACAGATTTGAACTCAAGGCTTTATGATTCCAAGTCTAACTCACTATCCATAGTGCCACCTAGTTACCCTTACACTCAGAACTATGCTACAACAAAATGAGTTACCAAATGAGATATTGAACTATCTGCTCTTAGAAATTAGGCAGGGCAGCCACTTGTAGAAGAGGTAGAGCATTTTCCTGAGGTGACCTCTTCCAATTTGAAGTCTCTGATTTTGTGAATGATCTGGAAAGTTGTTTGACTCTCTCTTTCTCCTTTGTTTCTTTCCTATTTTTCTTTTTCTATTCTTCCCTCTCTTCTTTTCTCTTCCTTCCTCTTACTTTTGATGGGGGTTGAGGTCCCTTTAAGATTTCCTTTCTGATTTCCCAACCCCCATGCTGACCTTTGATTCACAAATACTGGTCAAAAAGCACCCTTTTGAATATCCGGGCCCAGCCCCAACTGGATCTGAGCTGACTTGGGTTTTCTCAGCCCCCACTATCTGCTCAGGTTTCCCCAATCCCCCACAAACAGTTTCTTCCTTATCTGAAAAGCCCGCCAAGAACTTGGGACACCTTTTAGGTATAAAAGGTATAAAAGAGCCAAGCTGGAGGTCTCTCTTTGCAGGAGCTCTTCCCCTCAAACATGGTATCTTTCCCTCCATGTAAGGGTTCCTGCCCGCCCAGCGACCACCTTTGGCCCTGGCGTCTTTCTACCTTCAACTTTACTTCCAAATTCCTACAATAAACCTTTTACCAATCTAGGTTTTTGGGCCTGTAAATTCATTTACAGGGGACATGCGCCTCATGGATCTATCTTACTATCTTTGTGCTGACAAAACAGGGTTACCCCTTTCCTATCTCTCATCACTTTTTCTTCCTTCCTTCCTTCCTTCCTTCCTTCCTTCCTTCCTTCCTTCCTTCCTTCCTTCCTTCCTTCCTTCCTTCCTTCCTTCCTTCCTTCCTTCCTTCCTTCCTTCCTTCCTTCCTTCCTTCCTTCCTTCCTGCCTTCCTGCCTTCCTGCCTTCCATTTCTTTATCTCACGTAGGCTAGAAGTGCAGCAGTTACTTATAGGCCTAGTCTCATTCTGGTCAGCATGGAAACTTTGGCCTGCTATGTTTCTGACTTGGGCTGATTCATTCCTCTTACATTACCTGGAACACCCTCTTCCTCTATTTCTGGGGGCTTATTATGAATTTTGTTGTTTAGTCATTTCAGTCATGTCATTAGGAATATATTGGTGTTAAAGTATAGTCCTATTGTGATACAGAACTTCAGAGTCAATCAATCTAGCAGCCTCTATCTCCTTGCATTATACAGCCTCCTCACCAAGTATTACAAGTATGAAACATCATGTCTAGCTTGACATGTTATTTTAAGAAATAACAATCTTCAGATTCTTCAGAAACAATCAGCAAGCATCAGTTCATAGTTCAGGATTCGCTTTGGTCACCAGCAGTTAGAAACTAAAAGCAGGCCAGGCTTGATGATTGTAAGAGCATGTAGGAATTTCTGGCTATTATTTATTTTGAGAAAAGATAAGTGATTATAAAAGTGATATTAAATTGAGGAAAGTTGTGAAAGAGTTTTGAAGATACTATTTGATGAGTGACTTGGGTGTAAGAATGATTTCCCTTAGAATATATTCTGTAAGAATTTAGGAAAGAGTCACTGGTAGTGAAAATTTGGGATGAAAGAATTGTGTTGGGTAAGCTAAAGAAAAGGAATGACTGAGCTGGTACAGGACATAGAAATCTACATGAATAGGACTGCATATAGGGATGTTACATAAGCTGGGTTCTAGTGTCCATCACTCATGAAAGGTCAGCAGAAGAGATTAGCATTGAAAAGTTGTAGGATCATATTCAATCTCATAAAGCTTAGTTGTGGAATTATTTTTCAGCTTAATGAGCTTGCTCATCAGCACTATTGTTGGGATTCCTAGGTTAATAGATTTATGGGTACCATTCAACTTTGAAACCTCCATTAAATCTGCTTCATAGGTAGGTTGTGAAAAATAGATAACATAACATCTCATCCCTCATGGTAGAGTCATAAGGACTACTAGGACAGAAATCTTATGAATACAAAAATTCTATATCAAATGTTTTAATTAATGCTCTCCTTTGTCATAATGGAATGTTTAGCTTGGAACAGATGAGAAATTAGGATGAAATAAACACATTTTCTACAAAAAGATTGCTTTATAGATTCATAGATTTAGAGCTGGAAGAGACTAAGATCCTATGATTAGAGATCTAGAGATTCAGGGTCAAATATAAAATCATCTGTTTAGTTTTTAAAACCTTTTATAGCCATCTTATTTTTTAAAGTCTTGTCACATTGTCCTGACTCTGTACTTTGTAATCCTATTATACTGGATTAGCTTCTGTGCTGTCACTCATATAGTCCACCTCCCTCTTCAGCACATTTTCCCTGGTTGTCTGTTATGGCTTGAATTCTTTCTCTCCTCACCTTTGCCTCTTGTTCTCAGTTCTCAGATAAAACTCAAACTTTTACAAGAAATCTTTCCCAGTCCTACTTAACCTTTGTGCCTTCTTGATATTATCCTCCTTTTAACCTGTATTTGTTTTGTACATACACTTATACATTTGTTTGTACAAAGCTATCAAACATAGTTATTCATATGTTGTTTTCTCTGTTAAACACTAGACTTTTTGAAAGCAAGGATTGTCTTTTGTCTTTCTAACTCCAGAGCTTAGTACAGAGCTTAACACCTAGTAAATACTTAATAAATGCTTGTTGACTGATTCCCTGATTGACTGAAGCATCATAGCAAGGATCATACATAACTGCTTTAGGCACTAAAAGAATGTGAAGTTTAGGTAACCAAGTTCAGAACCCATGCAGCTGATGGGGAAAGCAGGGAGAAACATGTGCAAAATATTTGTGGCAGCCCTTTTTGCAGTGGGAAGAAACGAAACTGAGTGGATGTCCATCAGAGAATGGCTGAATAAGTTATGGTATAGGAATGTTATGGAATATTATTATTCTATAAAAATGATCAGCAGGATGATTTTAGAGAGGCCTGGAGATATTTACATGAACTGATACTAAGTGAAATGAGAAGAACCAGGATATCATTGTAGACAGCAATAGCAAGATTATATGATGATCAGTTCTGATGGACATGACTCTATTCAGCAATGAGATGATTCAGGCCAGTTCCAGTGATCTCGTGATGAAGAGAGACATCTGTACCCAGAGAGAAGACTGTAAGATCTAAGTGTAGATCCCAACTTAACATTTTCATTCTTTTTGTTATTGTTTGATTGAATTTTATTTTCTTTCTTATTTTTTTCCCTTTTGATCTGATTGGATAACTATATATACATATATTGGATTTAACATAATTTTTTTTACCATGCTTAATACATATTGGATGACTTGCTATCTAGGAGAGGGGGTGGGGGAAAGGGAGGGAAAATTGGAACACAAGATTTTGCAAGAGTCAATAATGAAAAATTATCCATGCATATGTATTGAAAATAAAAAGCTTTAATAATAAAAAAGAAAACGGGGGGAAGCTTAACATAGATAGGCATCCCGATGCTGGCAACCTTTCTTGTGATTTACACATATTGTTTACTAGTGTTAATCATTCTGTACTTAGAAAAGAAAAGGGGATCTGGAGGCTAGCAGAGAATGGAGGAAATGGCCACTAGATCTAATAGGGATGCTTTAAATACCTAAATAGACCAGACTGGCCTTTATTTTACATGTGGGAATTTGGGCAAGTTGACTTATTAATGTAGACAATTTGATACCTACTGATAGGAGGATTGGATATTGCTCTTGATGCCTATGGTGTATTTGAAGGAATGGGGTCAAGTAGTGAAGTCATTTTGGTCCTCTTTGAGCATGAAAGACAACAATTAAGCATGGAGGGATGTTGGGTTGAAGCAGGAAAGGATCAGGAGTTAGAAGGAGACTCAGCCAACAAGATCTTTATATTCAGGCATAGAGTGGGAAATAAATTTCAGTAATAAGAGAGGATTGGGCTCACAGGGAAAGATTAAGAGCTCAGACTTCCATAAAAAAGCATTAAGGAATAAAGGACAGTACAAGGCTAGAAATACCTTTAGTTGGGTTGTAAGCTTTGATCTTAAGTAGCATTTGGGCTAAGAAAAGCAGTGATAAAATGAAGCAATAGGAGGAATGGGGGAGTGTTGTACTGTGTGAATGGAGATTGTGAGGTTGATTTCATAAGGATGAATGAGGGACTCAGTAAGGTTAATGTAGTGTGAGGGTGAAATATTTCATGGGAGAGAACAATTGAGGTTCTTTAGGAGAGTTGGAGTTTTAGCTCTGTCATTGAGAAACCTGGGTTTTAATACTCCTTCATTATTAAGAGGGACCAGGAATGAAAGATATTAAGATTATATTATTTCTTTTCACAGTAACCCTTAATCACAAGATTTTAAGTTTTTGATATTTGTTTTATAAAAAATAGTCCAGAGGTAGGGTAAAGGGGGTACATAGTAATCAAGGGCAGGAAGGGGAGGCAATATAATGATACCCTTAAGCTCAGGATTTTATGTTCTAAGATTTTTGCCTCACTCTGGTAGTTTATATTCTTTGTTCTAGCTTTCATTTTCTATAAGGTATATGGTAAATTTCCCTCCATCTCTCTAACCTCTATTATTCTTGATTTAATTCTAACCTTCTACCCAACAAAGCCTTTCCTAGTTTTAATTTTTCTGTCTGTTGATCTAAGCTCTCTCCCAGATCTGATTATGTTCTATGTTCTTTTAAAGCTCTGACTTGCTATGTTCTCTTCCAAGGTTCTTTCTAGTGTGACCTTCTATTACCTATGTGTTAAACTTTCTCCCAGCCCTAAATCACTATGTTCTATTGTATTCTGGCTGTGTCCTTGAGTGCTGCACGTCTCTAAAATTACTCATTCCACCCTTTTGTTCTCAGTTTCAGGGGTGAAAGAATACAGGAGGCACTACTCTCATCATCCACACAGGGTAAAGACTCCTGAGCTTATGGGTTGATTTGGACCTTGCCAAGCTATAATGATAAACCACAAACAGAATCACCCTGCAATAACTCCTTAATATCCCTCATTAATATGAATCCAGAGTTCCTCAGAGTTAAACAAGTTGTGGCTTAACATCCCTTTGAAATGTTTGATTTTTGCTGTGTTTGACAGAACATGTTTTCCTTGAATAGCTCTCCTATGATCACTACTCTAATTCTTGAGATCCCTATCATGTAGAATATTTTAGTAAACCTTCTTACACCTAGCCTTCTAGTCTCCTTATCTGTTTCCTATCCTGCATCCATCTATGTCATCCTCTTAATGCTCAGTTCTGACCATTTCCTCCCTTATTCAGATAACTTTTATAGTTCCTCATTGCTGAGTCACAACTAGGAAGCTGGGAATATTACAATTTTCTTTTTCAATAAATATTTTTTTTTGGGAAAAGTGTGAGGAAGAGAAATTAAATTTTGTTAACTAAAACAAAATTAAATTAAATTGTAAAAATTTTAAAGTAAGTATACAAATAATATGTAATTATCAACTAAAAATAAAATTAATTTAAAAAAGATTGATTCTGTATTGCAAACTTCTTTTGAGTTCTCTAGAGGGCAGCATAAAATAAGATTCAAAGTTTTCTCTACATTGAAGTAGGACCAGAAGAAGAAGAAATCTCGAATAGATTAAAGTTATTTCAAGAAACTTGTCTGAACCATTAGGTACTGGCTAAGAAATAAGAGTACTCAATCAGTGGAATAGTTTAGGATCACAGGACAAAATAGGCAATAACTATAGCAATCTAGTGTTTGACAAACCCAAAGACTCCAGCTTTTTGGATAAGAACTCACTATTTGACAAAAACTGTTGGGAAAATTGGAAATTAGTATGAAAGAAATAAGGGCTTAACCCACACCTAACACCATATACTAAGATAAGATCTAAAAGGACTCATGATTTAGACATTAAGAGTGACATCATAAGCAAATCAGAAGAACATAGAATGTTTTACCTCTCAGATTTGTGGAGAAGGAAGGAATTTGTGTCTAAAGAAGAACTAGGACTCATAATTGAACACCAGATAGATAATTTTGATTATATTAAGTTAAAAAGTTTTTGCCTATAAGATCAGAAGGGAAGCAACAAATTGGGAAATGATTTTTACATTTAAGGGTTCTGAAAAAGGCCTCATTTCTAAAATGTATAGAGAAGTGATATGAATCCAAGCCATTCTTCAATTGATAAATTGTCAAAGGATATGAATAGACAATTTTCAGATGAAGAAATTAAAACTATTTCTAATCTTATGAGAAGGTCATCTAAATCACTCTTAATCAGAGAAATACAAATTAAGATGACTGAGATATCACTACATACCTCTCAGATTGACTAGAGCGACAGGAAAAGACAAGGACGAATGATGGAGGGTATATGGGAAAACTGGGACACTAATACATTGTTGGTGGAGTTGTGAACAAATCTAACAGTGTTTCTATTGGGCTTATATCCCAAGAGATCTTAAAGGAAGGAAAGGGACCCACATGTGCAAAAATGTTTGTGACAGCCCTTTTTGTAGCGGCAAGAAATGAGAAACTGTGTGAATACTCATTAGTTGGAGAATGGCTGAGTAAGTTATGGCATATAAATGTAATGGAATATTATTGTTCTATAAGAAACGATCAGCAAGATGAATACAGAGAGGCCTAGAGAGACTTACATGAACTGATGCTAAATGAAATGAGTAGAACCAGGAGATCATTGTACATGACAACATCAATATTATACAGCAATCAATTCTGATAAATGTGATTCTTTCTAACAATGAGATGATTAATACCAGTTCCAATGATCTTGTGATGAAGAGAGCCATTTACATGCAGAAGAGGACTGTGGATCACAACATAACATTCTCACCTTTTGTTGTTGTTGGCTTGTATTTTGTTTTCTTACTTTCTTTTTTTTAATTTGATTTCTCTTGTGCAGCAAGAGAATTGTATAAATATGTTTATACATATTAGATTTAACATATATTTTAATATGTTTAATACCTATTAAATTGCTTGCCATCTAGAAGAGGGGGTGGGGGGAAGGAAGAATAAATCTGAAGCACAAGGCTATGCAAAAGGTCAATATTGTCAAATTATCTGTGCATATGTTTTGAAAATAAAAAAAACTTTATAAAAAAAGAAGGCTCAATCAGATCTTGCTCTTTATAAGACCTATATATGTGTCCAAATAGCAACAATGCAAGCTAGGATAAGTGGGACACACAATAAATGCCCTAGGTTCTTCTGAAAAGTGATTTTTTTTTCTCAGTGACTTGCTGAGGCCTGCCCAAATTAGTGAGCTCCTTCTGAGATCTCCATGATTTTTATTCTCTTTGTGGGTATCTGAGAGGAAGATGTCTTCTTATTTCCCCAATATCTAGCCTTGTCCTACTGAAAGAGAAGGGTGCTGCATTTCCCTGGATCTGTGATTAATCCAGGAGAAATACTCCCACTGGGGAGAACTGTCAGGGAACCCTAGAATATCGGAAATGGGGGTGTGACACTTTAGTCAATGATAAGACCGTATCATTAGTGTTCTTCTTCAACAAAAGATTGTTTTCACTGCAGGCAGTCTGGTGTATGATTCTTTTCTCAAATCTGGATAAACTGCCCATTATCTATTTTTAAAATTGAATTCCATTAGAAGAAGTGGGGTGGAAACAGCCCTGCATCAGTCAGTCAATAAACATTTATTAAACATCAATTATTTTCCAGGCATTGTGCCAAGTGCTGGAGAGACAAAGAAAGGTTAAAAGTAGTTTCTGTTCTCAAGGAGTCCACAGGTGAGTGGAGAAGACAACATGCAACTGCTATATAAATATAAGATATATCTACAGGATAAATTGGAGATAATCAATACAAGGAAGACACTAGTACAGAACAGGATGGAGAAAGGCTCCCTGGAGAAGACAAAATCTTGTTCATCCTTTTTGTTCTTGAAGAGGACCAATGACATCATGAGAGTGATGTCTTGACTTGCAAATGAATTGGATTTAAGTGACACAGGCTCATGTGATCATTAGCTTCACCCTGTCCTCTAGGCATTGCAGAAGAGTGGCGAGACATAAGTCAGAATGACTGGCAATGGTCCCCAAGGAACTATCTCAGATAAAACCAGGAAATAGGGATGAGCAGGGACTGTGTTCTAGGCAAAACGAATAGACAGAAAATTCCCAGAATTGGGAGAAGGAAACTCTTGGGAGAGGAACATCAAGGAGATTGGTGTCATTGGATTGTAGACTATATAGTAGAGAGTAAGGTATTAAAATACTGAAAAGGTAGGAAGAGCTTTGACTTAAGAATTTTTGAATTAAGAATTTCTCTGCTATTTAGTAATTACTGAGTCACTTCCCCTTTCAGGACCTTTGTCTTCTTAACTGTAAATTGAGAAAATAACAGTGTATTAACAACTTCATGAGGTTGCAAGAAAAGCGTTTGGAAATACTTAAAGTACTAAAGATATGAGGATTGTTATTTTAACTGAATATTTTTCAGTTAAACAAATTTTTCAGTTAAAACAAAAATGTTTTTAATTTTGTATTGTTTTCTTTTTCTGGTTATACATACACATTAATTTTTTAAAAAAATATACATTTCTTTATGAATTGTGTTGGAAGAAAAAATAAAAACAATAACAACAACAAAAAAAACTTAAGTGAAAAAAAAGAAGAAAAAGGGGGGAAAAAGTGAATATAGTATGTTGATTTACATTCAGTCTCCAAAGTTCTCTCTTTGGATGCAAATGTTATTTTCTATCCAAAGTTTATTGGGACTGCCATGGCTCACTTAAGCTCTGAGAAAAACCAACTATTTTATAGTTGATCATCACACAATCTTGCTGTTACTATGTAAAATGTATTCCTGATTCAACTTGTTTCATTTAGCATTGGTTCATATTAATCTTTCCAGGGTATTCTAAAATCAGCTTGTTCATAATTTTTTATAGAACAATAATATATCATAACTTATTCAGCCCTTCCCCAATTGATGGACATCCTATTCATTTTCCAAATGAATATTTTTAAACTTAAAAGTGCTTACAGTACATTTAATTTAATTCAATTTGACAAATACTTATGAAGCATAGGAGAGATTCTAATGATCGGTATGAATGGTGTAGGCCTGCTAGTGAAAGTGGATGGAAAACTGGACATGGAAACAACTTTAAATCCTGACTCAGACACTTAGCTGTGTGACCCTGGGGAGTTCATATAATCTATATTTGTGAAATGGAGATAATAACTACATTCCCAGATTGTTGTAAGGATCAGTTGAGATGTTTGCAAACCCTAAAACACTATGTAACTGCTATTATTATTATCTCTCAATATATAGAGCTGATAAGGATGTCAATTTTCTGGGTGAAAAGAAAGTCTGTGCTTAAATGTGTGTATGTGTGTGTGTGTGTGTGTGTGTGTGTGTGTGTGTGTGTGTGTGTGTGTGTGTGTGTGTGTGTGTGAATGAGGAGAAGAACTTGATGGGAACAAAAACCTTGCAGCTTGGCTCAATTAATCTCCATAGCTTTAACAATGAACAAGGTTGGGGCCTTAAGATGTCTAAGTTTCCTTATAGTTCCCAGCAATCCATGCTCTATATTCTAAGGATCCACTAATTTGGCTGTCCCATACTTGAATTCTGTCCTGATGCAAAAGTTTCTTCTTTTTTATTATTGTTGCTATTATTATTACCAAAGCAGAAGTGTAAATCTGGAGCTATTCTTAAAGCCTGAGGATCAGAGGGCTGGGAGGCGGAAGAGAGACTGACAGTAGGAGAAAGATCTAACTTTTATGAGAGGCTCTGGGGAAAGTGAGAAGTCTGTGGATCCAGTCCCCAGAGCCTCCTTCTTCCCCAGAACTGGTCACACCTGTGTCCTAATCATAGAATCATGGGGGCTAGAGTGGTGCTGTTGAAAGAACACTGGATTTGGAATTCAAGAATCTGAACTTAAAGATTCACTTTTCCCTTTACCACCTGTATGAATTCAGCCTAGTAACAGATCTTGTTGGGCTTCAGTTTCTTTATCTGCAAAATGAAGTTTTTGGACTATTCAGGGTTTTTAACCTTTTTTTTTTTTTTTTTTTGGTGTCTTGGATTCCCTTCATGGTCTGGTGAAATCTATGGATCTTTTCTCAGAGTAATGCTTTCTAATGCATAAAAGAAAACATATAAGATTATAGAGGAAACTATATTAAAATTTAGTTATCTATTTCTCTGTCTCTTTGTCAATCTGCTTGTCTGTCCATCTGTCCATCTGCCTATCTATTTAGCTTTTAGACTCAAATGATCTTTAAGTTCCTTTCCAGCACCGAATCTATGATCTCATAACTACTCCACCCTCATTATACATATGGGGAAATTATTCTCTCTACTTCTCTATTTCCCCCCATCCAAATATATTTCCCTTTCAACTTGAAAGGTAACATCTATCTCATCTCTCTCACAGTGTTCATAGTTCTCTTCACATAAGGAAAATGAAAATTAAACATAAAACCTCTGAACAAAGCAGTCATTTTCAATATTATATCCTCTGCCCAGGGTTCAAAGACTTCTTGGTTTATAGGATGAGCTGACATGTGTATTCTTGGAAGTTTTATCCGTCTCCTGGGCTGGTTTTCCCAAATATGTTGATGAGATGGGAGAACAGTTTATCTTTCATTCCAATATAGATTCTTCATGTATAGGACTTTATAATTCATATTTCGTATGTACTTCCTACCCTACCCAGCCATTCAATCTATTTAGTAAGTTCCATTCCACCTGAGCTTGAATTAGTTGGTCAGTCATTTGACTGAGTTGACCAATCTGTAATCTAACTGAATTGATAGTGATCTAGCTATATAGGCTCTTTGGACTGTTTGGACTGTTCAACATTTTGATTGAATTGGACAATGATACAGCTGGAATAATTCATTTATGTTACAACTCAAAAGCTTAATGGTTTAATTGAAGAACATTAACTGACCAGGTTTACTTGTTTAGCATAGACACATTGCTCTCTGGGATTATTTAATCAAGCAGAGAATGTGTGAGATTGATTTATTCATAGTTTGGCTATCTGGTCTAGATGAATTGCTCAGGAATATAGGAATATAGTTGGTCTAATTGAGCCAGATCAATCTTCTGTCTGGATGAATTAAACCACATGTAGTCTACTTGTATGGTGGCGTCCTGGCTGGATTTCAGTTAGTCTCAACTCTGTCAAATAGAGACATATTCTAGTTATGCAAATTGTGGCTCTTTCCATTGTCTTGATCTCAGAAATTGCATCACTTTATCTTTCCATGGAGTTATAGGGAAAGACTTCAATTACAGAGGCATGATATCATCAATTAGATGAGAGGGGAGTATGGATATAGCAATTGTTTCATAGTTATTTCTGAAGAAGAGGAAAAAAGAGAGAGAATCTTATGTTACCCTGTTAGAGACAGGTTGACATTGGCCTGGGTAGAAGTATTAAACTTGTAGCCCTGAAAGCAGCTTCAAAACTCCTAAGCATTTCTAAAACAGATGAAAATATAATAAGGAAAAATTTAACAAAATAAACATATAATGCAACATAGATAATGGTAATTTGTAATTTTCCAAATTAATAGGTGTAAGGGCCCTTTAAATGGGCGGACACAGTGCATCGGGATTGAGGCCCAGAAATAATTTCTGTGGATATTAGGACTGCCCTTGGGCGGGATCCTGGCCATATTGAGATAGCTTCGTAATGGGTGACTCTCTCGCTGATTGGCTGTGTGTGTGACCTCACAGGCCCTATATAAGCCCACTGCAGGCAGCAACCGCCCTCTTTAACCTCCTGCTGTTCACCCTGGCTCCTAGCCTGGGTGGCCAAGCCAAGATGGGTAGCCGAAAGAGGTAAGGAGTTTGGTAGTGAACACATGGGTCTTCTGACCAGGTGTTCACCAGGGAACCAACAAGTCAGGGCATCAGTTAGGGCATTATGTGAGTAGGTATAATAAAGGCTTTTAAGATTACATGTGGTTGTTCTTGAGTGCGCTACCGGTTACTAAGCTATAGATTCAAGAGATTGTGGCCAGAGACCTTAGAAGGCCTCAGAGGAGGCGAGCCGGGTAGAGCTCACACTGCAAAGGACAGTGGTCAAAGGTGCTCTGGTGGGTCTAGGACAGACTAGTAATTGTAACTGCCAGGAGAGCACGTTACAAATGGCGCCCAACGTGGTGGACGCATCAGAAATTATCAGGTTTTAAAAATATTTAATATTCAGAATTAAGATTCTGAAAGATCCGGTAGAAACGCCACTTAAGAGGGAAGACAAAGAAGCAATATGGACCCAGGTAAATCTGGGATCAGACTCAAGGACACAGCTGAACATAATGCTTATTATATAAAGAGGTTAAAGAGCCAGATGGAAGATCTTTTAACAAAGATCACCACTGAAGAACAGCAGGAAGCTTGTAATCAAGCTCTGAGAAGGCTATCCCCACACCCAGTAAATAGAGCTAGGAGAGGGAGCAACCTAGAGCTAATGCGATTGTATGACAGTAGAGAGTATAAAATGCCACAGCAAGAGTTGCTGGAATTGCAGGTTAAACTACAGATGGAGATAGAGAAAGAAGAAAAAGCTAGGTTACTACAGACAGAACAGGAAGAGTTCAAACCAGTGGCTGAAACTAAGGAAGGAAATAAAGGAACCACATGGACTAAAGTTGTAGAAATTCTTCTTAGCATTTTGTTGGTTTACCTCCTGCATTGTTGTTTTAAGGAATTTATCCATTACTCTTCCATTGAGAAGAAGTTTAGTTCTTTTTATGTGCAAAGCTCAGGTTTGATTTGGAATCAGCCTTTGGGGAATTTTCCAATTCTTCTTCCCTCTGCCTCACCTTCTTGGGCCAAGGGAGAAGGGGGAGGAGGAAAAGGAAGGGCGATAATACCATCAGCACTGCCCATTAATCCATTTAAAACTCCTGTGTCTTCATTTCAAAGGACAGGAGTAGGCTTTATGCCCCAAGGCAAAAAGGAATTGTGGAGTATTGACTATAATCAGAAAAGTTTTAAAAATACAGTTCAGTTAATTTCTAAGAAACCTTACAGGGACAAGACCTTGCAGTTAGAGAGAGTGGAGTTTTATACTTGTAAAACTGCTAGGATCGTCTTTGGAGAGTTGGAACTCCTCTTTTCTTACCTTGTGGATTTTCCACTTCCACAGGTGAGCTTGATTTCCCAACCCCCTACGGGTACTTATAAAACAGTGTTTATGTTTAGAATGGGTTGGAAAATTGCTGTTTTAATCACTAGAATAAATAGACAGTGTGTGATCTTTGACCCAGGAGGAAAAGTAATATCAGATTTATTGATTCACACTCCTGGAGCACAATTCGGTATCAGAAACTCAAACTTTTGATTTTTAGGCAAAAGAATTCAGGGATATAGCCGAGTGTTAGTAAAGTCATTACTGCACAGACTATCCCCAAGATCTTCTCTTCTAAACAAGAGAAGGGAATTTTGGGATATGTGATTGCTTAGAATTTTTAAATTTTGATTTTACATTTTTAAACATTTTTGATTTTACATCTTCAAAGTATTTTGATTTTACATTTTAAAGTTATTTTGGTTTTATATTTTTAATCTATTTCGGTTTTACACTTTTAAATTATTTTGGTTTTACATTTTTAAATTCTTTGCATTTTACCTTAGCAATGCACTTCGGGCATACACAGAAAGTGCAGCTGAGTGACAGACTGACTTTTGTCTGACTTGTTAATCTTTTTGACAACAACTTTGTTTCCACTGTGATGTGGAAAGGCCTGGATGGCATTTGGAAAGGCCCAAGTTGGGCCCCGGGGACATTCCTTCCTAGGTGCAGATCCAGCAGCAGAGTTCATCCCCACCAGAGACATTTGTAACCTGGGGATCCAAGAGAAGGACCAGACAACCAGCCAGAGGGACCAGCCAGATGTCCGCAGCCCTTCAGACGCTGATGGCAGCAATGTCCCTCCTGACCATGACACCAGAGACAGCAGACACAGTTCCAGTGTTGCAGCTGAAATGGATTGTTTTGGGTGATACGCAATATAAAGACTGTAAATGGACAATGGGCCTGCTTGCTTCTCCCGTGGCCACTTGCCATATGGTGGCCTGGGAAGAGGCTTTGCCCTATGCTTTCTATTGAAGGACTATGCTTTTAAATTAGTGGGTGAAAAACCAACACACCCACCTGCCATTGTTATTGAGACAATGTTACTGGACATGACTTTGCTTATGTGCACCTGTGAAACTAGAATTGTTCTAGAATTGTGAAAAGTGCAATAGAGAATTGTGATAAACTAGAATTGTTCTAGGATTGTGACAAGTGCAATAGAGAATTGTGATAAGCTAGAATTGTTCTAGAATTGTGAAAAGTGCAATTGAGAATTGTGATAAACTAGAATTGCTCTAGGATTGTGAAAAGTGCAATAGAGAATTGTGATAAGCTAGAATTGTTCTAGAATTGTGAAAAGTGCAATTGAGAATTGTGATAAACTAGAATTGCTCTAGGATTGTGACAAGTGCAATTGAGAATTGTGATAAGCTAGAATTGTTCTAGGAGTGTGAAAAGTGCAACAGAAAATTGTAAGAAACTAGAATTGGTCTAGAACTGTGATAAATGTAACTAGAATTGTGACAACCTACCTACTAATATTTGTTAACTAGAATTGTGATGTTTTACCTTGTTGACTTCCCACCTCAGTGTTGACATCCTACCTCTTTGGCATATTATCTCGAGTATGACTTTGATGAATGGGTTGAACATTTGGGCCACTGTTGAGCCTGGTTCTCATTGTCATACTTCTGTTTACTGATCTGCTGCTTTGTACCTCCTTGGGCATAACACTGTCATCTCATGGATCAAGTGAACTATAGCTGGTGCTAAAAGTTTAGCTTGGTGAGATGTGCGGTTCCCGCAAAACAAGAGAAAGGGAATTGTAAGGGCCCTTTAAATGGGCGGACACAGTGCATCGGGATTGAGGCCCAGAAATAATTTCTGTGGATATTAGGACTGCCCTTGGGCGGGATCCTGGCCATATTGAGATAGCTTCGTAATGGGTGACTCTCTCGCTGATTGGCTGTGTGTGTGACCTCACAGGCCCTATATAAGCCCACTGCAGGCAGCAACCGCCCTCTTTAACCTCCTGCTGTTCACCCTGGCTCCTAGCCTGGGTGGCCAAGCCAAGATGGGTAGCCGAAAGAGGTAAGGAGTTTGGTAGTGAACACATGGGTCTTCTGACCAGGTGTTCACCAGGGAACCAACAAGTCAGGGCATCAGTTAGGGCATTATGTGAGTAGGTATAATAAAGGCTTTTAAGATTACATGTGGTTGTTCTTGAGTGCGCTACCGGTTACTAAGCTATAGATTCAAGAGATTGTGGCCAGAGACCTTAGAAGGCCTCAGAGGAGGCGAGCCGGGTAGAGCTCACACTGCAAAGGACAGTGGTCAAAGGTGCTCTGGTGGGTCTAGGACAGACTAGTAATTGTAACTGCCAGGAGAGCACGTTACAAATAGGTGTCAATCAGAGATACATTTCTGTTTGGATTTGACATCATTGATCTTGGGCATAGAACTAAAGATGAAGGACAATTTAAAAATATTTTCTTAAAATGCATGTTTTTTAAAGAACATTTTCAAAATCTTTTGTTTTCAATATATATATATATATATAAAGATAGTTTTCAACATTCACTTTTGTAAAACCTTGTGTTCCAAATTTTTCTCCTTCCTCCTCACCCCCTCCCCTAGACAGCAAGTAATCCAATATATATTAAATATGTGCAATTCTTCTGTACAATTTTACACAATTATCATGCTGCACAAGAAAAATCAGATCAAAAAAGAAGAAAAGAGAAAAAAATGATAAAAAAGCAAAAAGCAAGCAAACAACAAAAAAGGAGAAAATGTTGTGATCCACACTCAGTCCTCACAGTTCTCTCTCTGGATGTAGATGGCTCTCTCCATCACAAGTCTATTGGAATTGACCTGAATCACCTCATTGTTAAAAGAGACAAGTGCATCACGGTTAATCATCATATATGTCTAATGTTTTCTTGGTTCTACTCATTTCACTTAACATTAGTTCATTTAAGTCTCTCCAGGCCTTTCTGAAATCATGCTACTAATCATTTCTTATAGAACACTAATATTCCATAACATTCATATACCATAACTTATTTAACCATTCACCCAATGTTGGGCATCCAATCAGTTTCCAGTTCCTTGACACTACAAAAAGGACTGCTACAAACATTTTTGAACATGTGGGACCTTTTCCTTTTTTAATCATCTCTTTTAGTTACGGCCCAGTAGCAGAGACACTGATGGATCACAGGATAAAATGCATATATTTTTAATGATAGAAAATTCCATTTTTTCAGAGCATTGAAGAAATGATTTAGTGTATTTTTGTTAGAGGATAGTCCAATAGCTTTCCATCAAAAGTGAATATAACAAAATGATAGAGATAAGACATGACTCAAGTGAAGATATATGAAAGAATACTCTTAACCCACACCTTCATGGAGCAGCATAACAACTGTTATATAGCTGCATATATCTTCCAACTTTTTCAATGTATTGATCTGTTGTTCTGAGTTTTCCTCTTTTAATTCTCCTCCTCCTCTTCCTCGCTTCCTCTTTTTCTTCCTATTATTGCTTCTGTTTTAAAAATACCCTTTGTTATATGGAATCTTTGGAAAAAAATGATGATAATGTAAAACCAGAAGATATAAATTAAAACTTATTTACAAAAAAATAAATATTCTTCAAATTAAGAGGCAACACTTTTCAATACCTTTTAAAGGGTAATTCTAAGTTTGAAGATATTGAAAATACAATTTGACTACAAAAAGAGAAGAGAAAGTACTTGCCCAGATGAAGGAAAGAAATTATGAAAAAAAAACAGACCTGATATCTTTGATCCAAAGAGTAAAATAAAAATAGAAAGAATTCATTGATCAGCTATTGAAAGAGATCCCAAAATAAAAATTCCCAGCAATTTTGTAGCCAAATTCCAGAACTCTATGGTCAAAGAGAAATTATTTCAAATAGCCAGAAAGAAACCATTCAAATAACATGGACTCATAGTTAGGATCACAACAGATTTAAATGTTTCTACATTAAAGGAGAAGAGGGTTTAGAATATGATATTCTAGATGGCAAAACAACTATGATTTCAACTAAGAATAATCTAATCAACAAAGCAGTATAATTATTTAGGGAAAAGACATCTGATGAAATAAAGAATGAAAATAAAAAATGAAAAAATATAAGCTGAATAGAAAATTTGACATTCAAACACAAGAGTTGAAGAAGCATAATAAAGTAAAAATGAAAGGGAAATCTTTAGGTACTTAATTTGATTAAACTGTTTATATTCCTATTAAGGAAAATGATATTTATAACTCCTAAGATCTTTAAAGAGTAAACATAGACAAAATGTATGAGTGAGTCAATTATATTGAGATAATATAAAAAATGAAGAGTTGTGAAAGAGAGATATATTGGGAGAAGAGAGAAGGGAGAAATAAAATGGAGACATTTTTCTCACATAAAAGAGATATGCAAGAAAGAGTTTTGTAGTGGAGGGGAAAATGGGGAATGGAATGGCAGGCAATTCTTGAATCTCACTCTCATCAGAATTAGTTCAAAGAGGGATACACACACATATATACATAGATACATACATACACACAGAAACACACACATACACACTCAGTTGTATAGAAATCTATTTTACCAATAGGGAAACAGGAGAAGAGAGTAAAAGATGGAGGTGTATGATAAAATGGAAGAAGAATCGAAAGGAAGCAATAATCAGAAGCAAAACAGATGATGAGTGCTAAAATGAAAAAATAGAAAGGTATAAATAGAAGAAAACAGAATGGAAGGAAATATATAGTAATCATAATGTGAATTTGAATGGGATAAACCCATCCATAAAATATAAATAAATAACAGAATGGATTGGTAACCAGAAGAGAAACACTTGAAAGAGAAAAAACCCTGATACCCAGAGTTAAAATAAAGGGCTGAAGCAGAGTTTATGATACTTCAGCTGAAGTTAAAAAAGGCAGGAATAATAATCATGATCTCAGGCAAAGCAAAAGCAAGAAGAGACATAATTAAAAGAGAATCAGGGAAACTACATTTTACTTTAACATTTTCCAGTTATGACCCCTTTTTGCCCAATAAAATATTTAAACCTAGGTATATAGAGATATAAATAGGTATACAAAATCAAACATTTCATGATAATAAATCATAATTTTGTGACCTCACATTCAGTTACATGACCTGACATGAGGTCATGATCTAGAGATTATTTTACACATAATCCATATGTGCAAAAATGTTTGAAGCAGCTTTTTTTTTGTAATGGCAAGGAATTGGAAATCAAATGGATGTCCATTAGTTGGGGAGTGGCTGAATAATCTATGGTATACGAATATAATGGAATAGTATTGTTTTATAAAAAAAGATGAACCCGATTTCAGAAAAGCCTGAAAAGATTTACATGAATTGATGCTGAATAAAGTGAACAGAACTAAGAGAACATTGTACAGAGTAGTAGCAAGATTAGATGATGATCAACTGTGATAGACTTAGCTCTTCTCAGCAATATGGTGTTCCAAGACAATTCCTAAAGACTTGGGATGTAAAATGCCATCTTCATCCAGAGAGACTATGGAGATTGTGGATGGAAGCATAGTAGTTTCACTTTGTTTGTTTGTTTACTTTTTCCCCCTCATGGCTTCTTATCCCTTTTGTTCTGATTTTTCTTGCACATGACAAATATAGAAATATGTTTAAAAGGATTTACATGTAAAACTTATAACAGATTGCTTGTTGTCTTGGGGATGAAGATGATAAGGAATAAAGGGAAAAATCTTACAAAATGAATGATTAAAAACTGTCTTTACAGATTATGATGAATGTTGTAGGGAATGTGGGAAAACTGGGACTCTAATACATTTTTTTAGGCTGGGGTTAAGTAACTTGCCCAGGGTCACACAGCTAGGAAGTGTTAAGTGTCTGAGACCAGATTTGAACTGGGGTCCTCCTGAATTCAAGGCTGATGCTCTATCCACTGCGCCACCTAGCTGCCCCCTCTAATACATTGTTGATGGAATTGTGAACGGATTCTACCATTCTGGAGAGAAATTTGGAACTATGTTCAAAGAGTTATCAAACTGTGCATACCCTTTGATCCAGCAATGTTTCTACTGGGCTTATATACCCATAGAGATCTTAAAGAAGAGAAAGGGACCCACAGGTGCAAAAATGTTTGTGGCAGTCCTTTTTGTAGTGGCAAGAAATTGGAAAATGGGTGGATGCCCATCAGTTGGGGAATGGCTGAATAAGTTCTGGTATATGAATGTTATAGAATATTATTGTTCAATAAGAAATGATCAGAAGGATGATTCAGAGAGGTCTGGAGAGACTTACATGAACTGATGCTAAGTGAAATGAAAAGAACCAGGAGATAATTGTACATGGCAAAAGCAAAATTATACAATGATCAATTCTGATGGTCATGGCTCTCTTCAACAAAGAGATGATTCAGACCAGTTCCAATGGTCTTGTGATGAAAAGAGCTATCTATACCCAGAGAGAGGACTGTGGGAACTGAGTGGTTCACAACATAGTATTCTAACTCTTTTTGTTGTTATTTGCTTGCATTTCATTTTGTGGTTTGATTTGATTTTTCAACAAGATAATTGTATAAATGTGTATACATATATTGGATTTAATGTTGAGGGCAGTAGCCCTTTGGTATTCTTTGTTTGATCTCCAACTCCATTTGGGACTTGGACTTTGATGTGGTCAAACTGGTTTGGGCTATCTGAGCTGGCCAGGGTTTTACAGCCCCCATTTTAATCTGCTCAAACAGACCAAATGTCACAGCAGGGGAAGAGACTTCTGTCTCTACTCAAAAGATAACAAGAGAATCCTTATCTTATTTACATCACTCTCAGGAACCTCCCTACATCACTGCATAAAAGAGAGAACTCAAAAATCTATTTTTTGCAAAATTGGCCTTGTACCATGCAGCCGTTTTGCCCACTGGCTCTTCGGTGTTTCCATTCTAATCAATAAAGACTATGTTTCCATACAGCATTAAGTAGCAAATTCCTTTGCTGCTGAACCAGCCCTTGGTTACTTTGGGGAAGGAAGGAGAGAGAGAAAAGGAACTGACCCATCTCTGTTTAGACCACAGTTTAATCCTCATCATTTACTCCTCATCATTTAACATATATTTCTACCATGTTTAACATATCAATATATGTTAAACTACTTGCCATCTAGGGAAGGGGGTTAGGAGAAGGGGGTGAAACTGGTTTTGTAAAGACTAATGTTTAATAAAAAACACTGTATTTACACATATTTGGAAAGAGAGAATACAATTGAGAAAATAAATAAATGAATGAATGAACAAACAAATAAAAATAACTTTAGAAGAAACAAAACAAGAAAAAAGAAGCTTTGATTTGACACAAATAATGAAATAACACTTTTTTTTTACAACAAGTTTAGGGAATGGAGTCAAATTTATAAAAAATAAGAGCCATTTTCCACTTGATAAATGGTCAAAGAATATGAATAATCAGTTTTAAGAACAAATCAAAGCTATCTGTAGCCATATTTAAAAAAATGACCTAAATCATTATTGATTAGTGAAATGCAAATTAAAACAACTCTGAAGAGCTACCTCACAATTGTCAGAAATGACAAATGGTAGAGGAATGAGGGTATGATAATGAACTGTTAGGGATTTGTGAATTCCTCAGAACATTCTTTAGAACAATTTGGAACAAAGGACAATAAAACTCTTTGGCACAATAATACCACTTCTAGGTCTCATTACAAAGAAGTAAAAGAAAAAGAAAAGAACCAATACAATAAAAAATATTTATAGCAGCTCTTTGTGTGAGTGTATGCAGTGGCAAGGAATTAGAAATTTATTGTATTCCCATCAATCAAGGAATGCTTGATTAAGTTGTGGCATATGATCATGAAGTAGTATTATTGTTCTGTGGGAAATGATAAGGAAAAAGGGTTTCAGGAAAAACAACAACAACTAAACATACCATGGCAAGACATATAGGAATTTATGCAAAGTGAAGTGAAAAGATCTTTGTGCAGAATAACAGCAATGTTGTAATGATAACCAGCTGTAAAAGACTTGGATACTCTGATTAATACAATGGACTCATGATAAAAAATGCTATTCATCTACAAAGAGAGAATTGATCAACTCTGAGTGCAAGTTGAAGTATAATTTTCTTCCTTCTTTCCTCCCTTCCCTTCTTTCCTTCCTTCCTTCCTTCCTTCCTTCCTTCCTTCCTTCCTTCCTTCCTTCCTTCCTTCCTTCCTTCCTTCCTTCCTTCCTTCCTTCCTTCCTTCCTTCCTTCCTTCCTTCTTGCCTCTGTCTCTGTCTCTGTTTCTGCTGTCTCTGTCTGTCTCTCTCTCTGTCTCTCCAATATGGCTAATATGGAATTATGTTTTGTATGATTTCACATTTGATTAATCTCACTTTCTTGCCTTCTCAGTGTGAGTGTGGGAGAGAATTTGGAACTAGAAAAAATGTTTAAAATTAATAAATAAATCTACAAAAATCGCCAGCATTTTTAGAGATTATCAATAAAGTGCAGCAGCAAGAGATACAAATAGAAATTCCATTTAAAATAACCACAGTCTAAAATAGACTCTACTTCCCAAGATACAGAAATTATGTGAACACAATAATAAAACATTTTCCACACAGATAGATTTAAATAGTTAGAAAGATATTAATTTCTTATCACAGACCAAATCATACCATTGCTTCTAGAGGTCACTAGATGGTGCAGTTGATTAGGTGCTGGTCCTTCAGTCAGGACCATAGTTCAAATTCATTCTCAGACCCTTAGTGGATGTATGATCTGAGCAAGTCACTTAATCCTATTTGTCTTAATTTCTTCTGTGAAAAAATGAGCAAAAGAAGAAAATGGCAAACTTTTCCAATATCTTTACCAAGAAAACCCTAAATAGTATCATGAAGAATCAGACACAACTGGAAAATAACTGAAGGCACATAATAAAAAGAATATTCCCTAAGTTAATTTACTTTTTTAGTGTCATATCAATCAAATTACCAAAGAATTATTTTAAAGAATTAGAAAAAAAATAATAACACAAGTCATCTGGAAGAACAAAAGTTCAAGAATACCAAGGGGATAAATTTTTGTTTTTAAATGAAGCATTGCCAGATCTAAAAAATATACTATGAAGCGGTAATTATTAAAAGAATATGGTACTGGGTAATATATTAGTATATAATTCAAATTAAAATAATTCTGAGGTATAACCTCATATCTAGCAGACTGAATATGTCAGAAAAAGCAAATGACAAATGCTGAAAAATAGGCACTGTTGGTGGAGTTGTGAATTGGTCCAACCATTGTGGAGAAAATTTAGAACCATGCCACGAGGGCTACAAAACATGCATACCCTTTGACCCAGCAATACTACTACTATGTCTGTATTATAAAGGAGTCAAAGAAAAAGGAAAAGATTAATTTGTGTAAAATATTTTAGCAGCTCTTTTTATGATAGAAAAGAATTTGAGGGGATGCCCATAAATTGGAGAATGGCTGAAAAAGTTGTGGTATAGAATTCTGATGTAACACTATTGTGCCAGTGATGTTTGGAATGGTTTTAGAAAAATCTGTGAAGACTTATATGATGTGATGCAAAGTAAAGTGAACAGAACCAAGAGAACATTGTAAACAGAAACCTGAATATTGCAATGATAATCAACTGTGAAAGATTTAGCTTTTCTGATCAATACACTGATCCATGACAGTTCGAAAAAAACTCAGTATGAAAAATGCTATCCACCTCCAGAGAGACAACTGATGAAATCTTAGTACAGAGTGAAGCATTTTTGGCTCTATTTGTTACTGTTGTTTGCAATTTGCTAATGTAGAAACATAATTTATGTGCCTTCACATCTATAATGGAAATTGTATTACTTGCTGTAGAGGGCTGAAACTCTGAAAAGGTGTGCTTGAATCAGACAGTAGAGCATTTAAGGCTAATTACCTATTTGATATGAGATAATGGCTCTATATACATATATTTAAGTGAGATGGTGATATGATAGTTCTCATCACCATTGGTGCTTGCTGAATGTTTGGTGGTGAGGTAATCATAGGCAAGAATTGAAGGGCTGAGGGCCACTTGGCAACAGGATAAGGAGGAGAGAGGCTGGAGACTCCAGACACCAGAATCCAGGATACATCTTTGGCAAGCCACGTGGCAGCTTGCTTGCCTCCTTCACTTCTCCCTCTAAAGACCAAGAACTTTGATTGATCCTGACTCCGACTGATCCTGATACCCTCCAGGGAGCTAGCCTGGACATTATATTTGGTACCCCAAAGTGATCTGCATACGAAGCTTGATCATAATTTCAGTGAAGTCCCTGTGACCAGGAAGTTGGGTGAGTATTAAAACCGACAAGCAGGAAACTTTGTTAAGAGTTGAAATGGGGCAAATACGAGGAAAAGAACCTCCCTCAGCCCCACCCTACCTCCACCATGAGGGAGCTCTATAGAAAGCATACTCAGGTTAATAAAGAGGCAAGGTTTGCTTATAACTTGGGAGCAGATTGATGGACTCTTAGAAAAATTAGAATGCACATCCCCTTGGTTCTTCAAGGAAGAAGAATTAGAGGCAGATAATTGGAGACTAGCTGGAGAACAACTAAGTGAATATTACAATGATAATGATCCTGATTCAACTTCTAAGGAAACATTCTATATATACAACATAATACAATTGGTCATGAAGAATCCCATAAATTCTAGAAAAAAGAAAAGTTTTAAGGAGAATAGCCAGATAAAGAAGCAAGAGGAGAAAGAGGAAGAGAAGGGGGAGGGCAATGAAAAATTTGCTGAAAGGCATGGGGAGTTGAGTGAATGGTATGATTCTTCTTACTCTCACAACCCAGCTTCACCTCAGCCTACACCTGAGCAATCTCTTGACCCTCCCCCATCAACTTCACCTTCCTGGGTGGAAGGAGGAGGAGGAGTGGGAGGGGCAGTGATACCACCAGCACTTCCTTACCAACTACCCCCCCCCATGACTCAGTTGCAAAAAGCACTACTTAAAGCCAAAGAGGAAGGGCAGAATACAGCTGATTTGAGAATAGAAATTTATCCTGTGATTGAACAGCTTAACTCTTCAGGTCAAGAAAAGAGAAGATACACTCCTTTTAATATAGAAATTATCAAAGATCTGAAAAAGGCTTGCACTCTTTATGGATCTACATAACAAAAGATGTTATGTTAGGGTATTATTACAGAATTTGGCTTATGAAATTTTAATTCTTAGTGATTGGAAATCTATAGCAAGGACATGTTTAGAATCTGGACAAAACTTGTTGTGGTTTTCTGAATATAGTGAACTCTGTAGGATACAAGTCCAACAGAATAGGCAACCTGGAGTTAATATGCCAATCACCTGTGACCAACAAACAGGGAGTTGAGTCCCTTATGCAGGCACTTCAGCATAGATTAATTATCCCATAGCAGCATATGAGCAAATTGCTTCTGCTGCTATCAAAGTATGGGGCACCCTCCCAAGAAAGCAAGATAGAGGGGAAGCCTTCACAAAAATAGAGCAAGGTCCAAATGAACCTTTTGCTGATTTTGTGGGACATCTGTAGACTGCTGAGTTAGGAACTATTGATGAAAATGCAGCAACAGAAATTATGATAAGACAACTTGCTAAAGAAAATGATAATGAGGTTTGTAGAAGAATTATACTAGGACTAAGCAAGGATGCTCCTTTAGAGGAGATCATAAGATGTTGTGCCACAGTGGGCACAAATAACTTTTATATCCAGGCTATGATGCAGACTTCTCAAGATCTGAACATGGAAAGACAGGGTCCCTTTTGGCAAGGGACTTCCAGAGAGACTCGTCAATGCTTTCAATGTGGTAAAGTAGGACATTTGAAAGCTCAGTGTTGGTATAAAGACAGAGTGAGAAAACAGGGTGGGAGAACAAGACCCAAAACCCCATGTCCAAAATGCAACAGAGGCTTCCATTGAGCATCAAAATGTAGATTGATTCAGGAAATGGGATGGGGGGCCCAAAGCAAAAAATACTTGGGGCATGATGGCAGAAGTTCAGTACTCAGACATGACCAATCAGCCAAGAAGCAATCTGATGGGAGAAATGAATTACATAATCAATCAGCCAGCAAGCAATCTGATGGGAGAAAGGGATTACAATTGGGGAGAATAGAGTTGTATGCAGCTGGGACTATTGAGATATCCCCTAGAGAGGGAAATCTGTTCCTCTCCAGCCTATGGAACCCTTGCCTCCAGGCACAGTAGACTTGACCATTTCATCTCCTAAGAGAGAGTGCTTATAAAACAGTGTTCATCCATAAACTGATGTGGGAAACTGGGGAATATATCCCAGTCACTAATACAGTTAGACAATGTGCGACTTATCAATCAGGAAAAGTAGTAGCATCAGGTTTACTGATATAGACTCCTAATAGGCAATGTGGTCATAAGTTGCCTAGAATCTAACTTCCAGCAACAGAATCAAGGAATATTCTAGACAGCAATCTAGACCAATCTATGCTCACTATTTATATATATGACATACCATTAGAAGGATTGGTAGACACAGATGCAGTCATTAAAGTTACCAACTGGCTCAGTTACTGGCCAGAGATTAAGGCAGACAACTACATGTCTGATATAGGAGGATCAGTAGCAGCTGAAGTTAGTGCTACCCCTTTGAGATGGACATTTAAAGGTGAAACAGGAGTTTTTACTCCTTTTATAGTTGAAAAAATCCCCATCAATCTGTGGGGAAGAAACATCTTACAATAATTAGGATTACAAATGAGTACTTCGGTTTTTAGGCAGGGCTGCTATTGAAGGCCTGCCAACACTCTAACCTGTTCCCATTCAATGGAAAACTGATATACCAGTGTGGGTAGAACAGTGGCCTTTAGCGAGTGATAAGATTCAGGTCTTATTAGATATAGTACAGGAGCAATTTGACCAAGGACACTTACAACTTTCTCTAAGTTGTCTTAGAACTTAGTCTTTGGAATTCCCCTGTATTTATTGTAAGAAAGAAATCTGGAAAATGGAGGATGTTTAACTGATTTAAAAAAAATAAATGAGCAGATGGAAACTATGGGAATTCTTCAGCCTGGACTTTCATCTCCTATTCAATTGCCTAGAGAATAGCCTCTTTGGGTTATAGACATTAAGGGTTGTTTCTATTCTATTCCTCTAGATAAGGAGTATATGAAAAGATCTGCCTTGTCAGTGCCCAGTGTTAACTTAGCTGAGCCTTATAAAAGATATGAATGGATAGTTTTGCCACAGGGAATGAAAAATAGCCCTACTATGTGTCAAATGTATATTGCTGCTGCTCTTACTCCAGTAAGAAAAGCATTTCCAAAAGTAATGTTGTTACATTACATGGATGATATATTGGGATGTGCACCTGAGAAGCAAATGTTAGAAGCATGTCTACAAAAGACCATAGAAACACTAAGGAACTACAAATTGTATATAGCTCCAGAAGAAAAAATTCAAAGACATGCTGCTTTTCAATATTTAGGATATGAAGTACATCCCAAGGTACTCACAATACAAAAACTTTCCTTAAGAACAGAGAAGCTAAACACCTTAAATGACTTTCAGAAATTGATAGGAGCTATATAATGGATGCGTCCAGTGTTAGGCTTGACTACCTATCAATTGCAACCATTATATGACATTTTAAGGGGACACAGTGCTTTAAATTCACCACACCAGATTACAAAAGAAGCTCAAGAGTCTTTGAGAAGGGTTGAACTGGCTTTATCCAAAGTGGTTGAAAGAGTCATTCAAAAACCCTGGGAAATAATCAGTTTTTGCTACAAAAGAGGCACCCACAGCAGTTCTTCATCAAGGAGATAGTGTAATAGAGTGGGTGAACCTCCCAGCACAACCAAAAGAGTGCCTTACTCCTTACCCAGTGCTTGTGGATAGAATTTTATTAAAAGCCATTAAGTGAGCAGTACAATTATTTGGGATAAGACCTGATAAGATATACACCTTTTATACCAACACACAAATTAATGTATACTGTGAAACCATCCCAAAGTGGCAAATTTTATTGGCCACAGCTCCAAATTTTACACACGGGTCTCCATTAAAGATTCTTGAAAAAAAGGTTTCTAAAGTTCCTCTTAAAGGACCAATTATCTTTACAGATGCATCCAAACATAATATTTGTACTGTATACTCTTGTGACTTAAATATAAAGAGAGTAGTCAGAACTCCTTTTCAGTCCACTCAGCAGAATGAATTGTATGCAATCATGCTAGCTCTTACTTGTTATCCAGGAGATATAAATATAATATCTGATTCAGCCTATTCAGTAGGTGTAGTACAAAGAATTACCACAGCCCAAATAAAATTTGTAGCTTCCAATATATATCAGCTCTTTAAGGAACTTCAAGAGCAAGTTAGAAAACATCCAGGGAAGATGTCTATCTTGGATGTCCACTCACATAGTGGACTTACAGGTCCTATTTTTGATGGTAATTCAAAGGCAGAGAGTCTATTAACCATGTTGGTCAATATGCCTTTATTTCAGGTAGCCCAAGAATTTCATTCTAAATATCATCAGGCTACTTGAGTTCTATGTTTGCAATTTGGGATAACAAAAAGGAGCATAGTAAAAGTCTGCCCAGCTTGCCTTCCTTTCCATGCTCCTATGCTCCCTCCAGGGAAGAATCCTCGTGGTTTGAGACCCAATGAAATTTGGCAAATGGATGTGACCCATTATAAATCTTTTGGTCATCTATCTTTTATCCATGTTGTAGTAGACACCTTTTCAGGATTCACTTTTGCAATACCAGCAGCAAAAGAGACTGACAGAGTGGTCACTGAATTCTTTATACAAGCTTTTGCAAGTATAGGTGTGCCACAAGTAATAAAAACAGACAATGGACTTGAATACACTTCTAAACATTTTGCACACTTTTGTGCACAGTATCAGATTTTACACACCACTAGCATACTTTTTAATCCTCAAGGACAGTCAATAGTAGAGAGGAGAAACAGAGACATCAAGACACTCCTCCAAAAACAAAAGAAAGGAGAAGCCACAGGTATCCCTAGAGAACTCTTAAATTTAGCTCTTTATACAATTAACTTCTTGATTTTTGATAAAGATGCACTGGCTCTGGCAGATAGGTTTTATAACCCATTGGAAGAGCAGTGTCCAGTGTGAGCAGTTTCACTATCTTTAAATAATCACCAGATGATGTGGATAGATCCAGAAAGTGGTGAATGGAAGGGACCAGATAGGTTAACTGCTAGGGGGAGAGGGTTTGCTTGTATCTCTACAGATGGAGAAGGAATCAGATGGGTGCCAATGAGTCATATTCACTTTGTTCATTGGAGAGAGACAGAGCAGACCCTTGAAACAAAAGAGAAGACCCAAGAAACATCTGGTGTTTCCATCGCTGATTGAGCCTACTACTGAAAGAGCATGGCAGTTATGGCAATTGACTCATGGACATCAAAAATTGTTAATGAGACTGACGCAGAACTTCAAAACCCTCAGAAATCATTGGATTCCCTGAAACATGATAAGATTGTTGTAGGATTTCAAAATATGCAGGAATCATTGGATTCCCTGTCACATGATGAGACTGTTGCAGACTTCAAAAACTTGCAGAGTTCATTGGATTCCCTAACACATGAAGTAATAGACAATAGGTTGGTTTTGGACTATTTCTTGGTATGTGGAAGGAGGTATATGTGATTATTGTTTACATATCCTCCTTCTAGGATTTCTGGAAATCTTTTACAACACCATGTTGATTCATATTGTTTGTTATACAACTACTTGCATGTACAATTCATGTTTGTTACACTACATTGTGCCTGACCGGCTGTGGGGAGAATCATCACTAATAGCCTGTGCTTTTTTGCTATGTGCTTATGTAATACCTCCCATGTTGATAGGTTTGTGTATTACTGTTTCTAGTAAGATCCTTCAGCCCAGAAACTCACTAACAATATCTGGCTTGACTTCCCATTTCCCTTTGGTGTTTTTCATCTCTCTTCCTGAGAAGTCAAGGAGGATGTGACTATCTGTGTTCTAAAACAAAAGAAAGCAGGAGATGTAGAGGGATGAAACTCTGAAAAGGTGTGCTTGAATCAGAGCACTTAAGGTTATACCTAAACGATGTGAGATAATGGCTCTATATACATATATTGAGATGAGATGGTAATGTGATGACTCTCTTCACCATTGGTACTTGCTGAATGTTTGGTGTTGAGGTAATTGTAGGCAAGGATCGGAGGGCTGGGGGAAAGAAGTCAGGATCACTTGGCAGCAGGATAAGGAGGAGAGAAGCTGGAGACTTCTGGACTCCAGAATCCAGGATACATTTTTTGCAAGCCACATGGCAGATTATTTGCCTCCTTCACTTCTCCCTCTAAAGACCAAGAACTTTGATTGATCCTGACTGTGACTGATCCTGAGACCCTCCAGGGACCTAGCCCAGACACTATAACTTGCCTTTTCAATAGATGGTGTAATTTGAAACTGAAAATTAAAATTAAAAAGTGTAAAATATTGATGGCTGGTATTGTCTTTTTTCCCTAGTACATTGCCTTTCATATATTAAACACTTAACAAGTGTTTATTAACTGAATGATTTTTCAGATAACTTTTTATTCTAATGCTCATTTTATTGATTTTCTTTGAAGAAAGACTCAAATTTTATGTAATCCAAATTGTTTTTTTCATCTCTTACAATATTCTTTGTTTGATCAAGAACTCTTTTTTCTATAATTGTCGAAGATACTGTGTCTAATTTGCTTTACATATTATATTGTACATATTATATATATTCCTTCAATTTATAGGAAACTAATGTTCAAACATGTTAAGTGACCAACTCAAGGTCACACAGCCAATAACTGCCCAACAGATTTCAACCCCAGATTTTCTGACTTATTACAGTTTTTCCTCACTATACCCCACTAAATATTATGATGTATTATTCTTATCCCCCCCCCCCAGTCCTCATATCTAATTTTTCTCAGGTGCTCAGGATCCTGCTGTTACTTTCATTCATCCCAATGATTATGGAGAAAAGTGTGTGATAGATAATCTGTAAGTTCATAGAATCCAGAGTTGGAAGGGATCTTAGTGTAATTCCCTTATTTTATGTTTAAGGAAGTTGAGTGCCTTACATGTTTCATACAACTTCTGAGTTAAATGCTATGCTCTTTCTGTTGCAATTGTCAGATTCTAAGTGTAGACACTTACAAAGTTTGGATCATGTTTGGTCCCAAACTGCTATGTGCATGGAGGCATGAGGATACCATTCCACTTCTGTTCTTTTATCCATTTCCTTCTTCTATAGCATAGGGAAAAGATATACTTGTGGCCTCTGGTTTATTTGAAAAGTCACAAAAGAGGTCACTACATCCCCAGTCCCCACCAAATCTCCTCTCCTTGGCTCTCCTCCCAGGTCCTTTGCTTTTGGACAAACATTCAAAACATATCAGGCTTCAGGGCAGAGATGATCAATCTTCCAGGAAACTCTAAAGGTTAGGATTAGGTGCTATGTTCATTCCCAATGAGCTCATCCATCTGTCAAGGGTAATGCCTGAGTCTAAGAATCTTTAATGCCTACTTGGAGATGCTCAATGGGATATTTATTCCAAGGAACCAGGACCTTCATGGTTCTGCTCTATTTAATGAAAGAAAAACACATTCTGTATAAGTTGATTAAATATAACCTTAACAAAATCATATTTACCCTAATTTTGCTTCTGTTTTTGGAAGAATTTTAGATCTTCCTCTGTAGCTCTAGAAGTTCTCCATTGCTAAATGTTCTAGGACAAGTTGTCAGCAACTCAATGATGGAATAATTTTCATTTCTATAGTACTTCAAGATTTACAGAGCCCTTTTCTCACAAAAATCCTTGAGCCTGATATTGCAAGTTTGATAGGGAGATTAGCTGGTGAAAGCCCAGTATTTAGGGGCAGATTCTCACTTTCTTACCTAGTCAAGTGAGGAGAACTGCTTAATAGGGGAGGAAAAATCAACACTTTTACCCCCACCTGGCCAACATGTATTCATGGTACCTCTGTTTCTTTTTATTTAATTTTTACTAATAATAGGTGAATTAATATTCTGAGATGAGAATGCCTAAGCCATCAACGAGACCAAGAAATTGATCAAAGTTGGTTCCACTGGCAACTCTCAGAGTTGCAGTGACAATAAAAATACATATTATATAGAAAAGTAACCAATTAATAAAGATAAAGTTTTTTCCCCTCAGGGATTTCTGCTTCTAAGTTCCCTGGCCAAGTTTAAGAGGGTAGTCTTAGGTTGTCTCAAGTGATGATCAAAGGTTCTCTGTGGACTCTATGCTTCTTTCCTTCAATATTCTATGTTTCATCTATGTAAAATCTCCATTATGAAGGAAGAATATACAAAGGTCCTAATAAGAGAAGAAGAATCTTAATTATTAATATAATTATAATTGCATGTATTTTGATGAATTATAAAGCATTTATTAAACACTGACTATGCCAGGCATATCAATTCATTTATATTTCCTGTAGTGAGAAAAGATGACACTTTAGTAACACAATTCTAGGAAGAAAACATTATAAGAATGGTTTTAGAAACCCAGATAATGGTAAAATGGATAACAACCACAGTATAATGGGCTCTTCAGTGCTTCTTCTTCTTTTTTTTTTCATTGTTATTTATTTTTTTAAAATTTTGTATATTTGGTATACATTTCATTATCCTGGTAGGATAATAAAAATGAGGTTTTTTAAAAAATATTTTTAAAATTAATTTTATAATTATATATATATTTTTGACAGTATATATGCATGGGTAATTTTTACAACATTATCCCTTGCATTCACATCTATTCTGAATTTTCCCTCCTTCCCTCTACCCCCTTCCCTAGATGGCAGGCAGTCCCATACATATTAAATATGTTATAGTATATCCTAGATACAATATATGTGTGCAGAATCAAATTTCTTGTTGCATAGGAAGAATTGGATTCAGAAGGTAAAAATAATCTGGGAAGAAAAACAAAAATGTAAACAGTTTATACTCATTTCCCAGTGTTCCTTCTCTGGGTATAGCTGATTCTGTCCATCAATTGGAACTAAATTAGATCTTCTCTTTGTTGAAGATAACCATTTCCATCAGAATACATCCTCATACAGTATTGTTGTTGAAGTATACAACGATCTCCTGGTTCTGCTTATTTCACTCAGCATCAGTTCATGTAAGTCTCTCCAATCTTCTCTGTATTCATCTTGCTGATCATTTCTTACAGAATAGTAATATTCCATAACATTCATATACTATAATTTACCCAACCATTCTCCAATTGATAGTCATCCATTCATTTTCCAGTTTCTAGCCACTACACAAAGGGCTGACATAAACGTTTTGGCACAAACAGGTCCATTTCCCTTCTTTAGTAGTTCTTTGGGATATAAGCCCAGGAGAAGCACTGTTGGATCAAAGGGTATGCACAGTTTGATAACTTTTTGGGCATAATTCCAGATTGCTCTCCAGAATGGTTGGATTCTTTCACAATTCCACCAAAAATGCATCAGTGTCTCAGTTTTCCCACAACCCCTCCAACATTCATCATTATTTGTTCCTGTCATCTTAGCCAATCTGACAGGTGTGTAGTGATATCTCAGAATTGTCTTAATTTGCATTTATCTGATCAATAGTGATTTGGAACACTCTTTCATCTGAGTGGAAATAGTTTCAATTTCATCATCTGAAAATTGTCTATTCATAGCCTTTGAACATTTATCAACTGGAGAATGGCTTGATTTCTTACAAATTAGAGTCAGTTCTCTATATATTTCGGAAATGTGGCCTTTATCAGAACCTTTAACTGCAAAAATGTTTCCCCAGTTTGTTACTTCCCTTCTAATCTTGTTTGCATTAGGTTTTTTTTTTTTTTGTACAAAATCTTTTTAATTTGATGTAATCAAAAATTTTTATTTTGTGATTAATAATGATCTCTAGTTCTCCTTTGGTCAGAAATTCCTTCCTCCTCCACAAGTCTTATAGGTAAACTATCCTATGTTCCTCTAATTTATTTATGATCTCTTTCTTAATGCCTAAATCATGCACTCATTTTGATCTTATCTTGGTATGTGGTGTTAAGTGTGGGTCCATGCCTAATTTCTGCCATACTAATTTCCATTTTCCCAGCAGTTTTTGTCAAATAATGAATTCTTATCCCAAAATTTGGGATCTTTGGGTTTGTCAAACACTAGATTGCTATGATTATTCACTATATTGTCCTGGGAACCTAACCTATTCCACTGATCAACTAGTCTATTTCTTAGCCAATACCAAATGGTTTTGGTGACTGCTGCTTTATGATATAGTTTTAGATCAGGTACAGCTAGGCCACCTTCATTTGATTTTTTTTTTCATTAATTCCCTTGAAATTATCAACCTTTTGTTCTTCCATATGAATTTTGTTGTTATTTTTTTCTAGGTCATTTCTAGGGAGTCTGATTGGTATAGCACTAAATAAATAGATTAGTTTAGGGAGCATTGTCATTTTTATTATATTCATTCAGCCTATCCAAGAGCACTTAATGTCCTTCCAATTATTTAAATCTAACTTTATTTTTGTGGTGAGTGTTTTGTAATTTTGCTCATATAATTCCTGACTTTCCTTTGGTAGATAGATTCCCAAATATTTTATAATATCGATAGTTATTTTGAATGGAATTTTTCTTTGTATCTCTTGTTGTTGGATTTTGTTGGTGATGTATAAAAATGCTGAGGATTTATGTGGATTTATTTTGTATCTTGTAAGTTTGCTAAAGTTGTGAATTATTTCTAATAGTTTTTATTAGAGTCTCTGAGATTCTCTAAGTATACCATCATATCATCTGCAGAGTGATAGTTTGGTTTCCTCATTACCTACTTTAATTCCTTTAATCTCTGTCTTGACTCTTATTGTCAAGGCTAGTGTTTCTAATACAATATTGAATAGTAATGGTGATAGTGGGCAACCTTGTTTCACTCCTGATTTTACTGGGAAAGGTTCCAGTTTATCCCCATTATATATGATGCTTACTGACGGTTTTAAATATATGCTCCTGATTATTTTAAGGAGTAGCACATTTATTCCTATACTTTCAAGTGTTTTTAGTAGGAATCAATGTTTAATTTTGTCAGATGCTTTTTCTGCATCTATTGAGATGATCATATGGTTTTTGTTAATTTGGTTATTAACATAGTCAATTATGCTAATAGTTTTCCTATTATTGAACCAGCCCTGCATTCCTGCTATAAATCCCATTTGGTCATAGTGTATTATCCTGGGGATGATTTTCTGTAATCTTTTTTCTAATATTTTATTTAAAATTTTAGCATCAATATTCATTAGGGAGATTGGTCTATAATTTTCTTTCTCTGTTTTCAACCTACCTAGTTTAAGTATCAGTACCATGTCTGTGTCATAAAAGTAATGTGGTAGCACTCCTTAAATCTCTATTTTTTTCCAAATAGTTTACGTAACATTGGAATTAATTGTTCTTTAAATGTTTGGTAAAATTCAGATGTAAATCCATCTGGTCCTGGGGATTTTTTCTTAGGGAGTTGATTAATAGCTTGTTCTATTTCTTTTTCTAAGATGGGACTGTTTAACCAATTTATTTCTTCCTCTGTTAATCTGGGCAAACTATATTTTGAAGGTATTCTTCCATTTATTTAAGTTATCGAATTTATTGGCATAAAGTTGGACAAAGTAACTCCTAATTATTACTCTAATTTCCTCTTCATTAGTGGTGAGTTCTCCCTTTTCATTTTTAAGACTAACAATTTGATTTTCTTCTTTCCTTTTTTTAATCAGATTTACTAAGGGTTTATCTATTTTGTTTTTTTATAGAACCAACTCTTAGTTTTATTAATTAATTAAATAGTTTTTTTTACTTTCAATTTTATTAATCTCTCCTTTTATTTTTAGAATTTCAAGTTTTGGGTTTGTTTGGGGATTTTAAATGTGTTCCTTTTCTAGCATTTTTAGTTGCAAGACAAATTCATTGACCTTCTCTTTCTCTATTTTATGTAAGTAGGCCTCTAGAGATATAAAATTTCCTCTTATTATTGCTTTGGCTGCATCTCACACATTTTGGTATGATGTCTCATTATTGTCATTTTCTTGAGTGAATTTATTAATTATGTCTATGATTTGCTGTTTCACCCAATCATTATTTAATATGAGATTATTTATTTCCATTTGGTCTATTTTCCCTTGGCTTTTTATTGAATGTAATTTTCATTGCATTGTGGTCTGAAAAGGATGCATTTACTATTTCTGCCTTTCTGAATTTGAGTTTGAGTTTTTTATGTTCTAATATATGGTCAATTTTTGTATAGGTTCCACGAACTGCTGAGAAGATTGTGTACTCCTTTCTGTCTCCATTTAGTTTCTCCAAAGATCTGTCATATCTAACTTTTCTAGTATTCTATTTACCTCTTTGGCTTCTTTCTTATTTATTTTGTGGTTTGATTTATTTAATTCTGAGAGTGCAAGGTTGAGATCTCCCACTATTATAGTTTTGCTGTCTATTTCTTCTTGCAGCTCTTTTAATTTCTCTTTGAAGAATTTAGATGCTATACCACTTGGTGCATATATGTTTACTATTGATACTGCTTCATTATCTATGCTACCCATTAGCAAGATCTAGTGCCCTTCCTTTTAATTAGATCAATTTTTGCTTTTGCTTGATCTGAGATGAGGATGGTTTCCCCTGCTTTTTTGCCTTCACCTGAAGTATAGTAGATTCTTCTCCAACCTTTTACCTTTATTCTGTATGTATCACCCTCTTTCAAGTGTGTTTCCTGTAAACAACATATTGTAGGATTCTGGCTTTTAATCCAGTCTGCTAACCATTTCCTCTTTATGGGGGAGTTTATCCCATTCACATTTGTGGTTAAAATGACTAATTCTGTATTACTTGCCATCTTGTTAACCTTAACCCCTGCTTATGCTTTTCTCCTTTCCTTCCTTCTTACCCTCCTCCCCAGTATTAAACTTGTGAGCACCACTTGCTTCTCACAGCCCTTCCTTTTTAGCATCCCTTCCCCACCTTAGAGTTTCTCCCCCTATTTTATCCCTTTTCCTCATAATTTCTGTTTTCCCTTTTGCTTAGCTTACTCCTTCCCTTTTCACTTTTTCCCTCCCACTTTTCAATGAAGTGGAAGGAGTTTCACCATAATGACCAAATATGTCTATATTTTTCTCTTTAAGCCAATTTTAATGAGAATATGATACACACTCCATTCTTTCTCTCAGGTATAACAGGCCTCTTTGTGAGATGTAGTACCATCACTTTACCATTTTTTCTGGTATAATTTCCTTTCCACCTCTAGTTTCTAGAACAAATTATACATGTGTTTACATGTATACAGAAATATAGGTCTCAAGATTTCTTTTTACCTTTTTAGGAATCTCTTGAGTTCTATATTTGGAGATCAAACTTTTGGTTTAGATTCGTTTTTTTTTTTTTTTATCAAGAATTGGTGGAATTCATTTATTTCATTGAATGTCCATCTTATTTCCTGGAAAAAGATGCTCATTTTTGCTGGGTAAATTATTCTTGGCAGCATACCAAGTTCCTTAGCCTTTCAGAATATCATATTCCATGCCCTTCTATCCTTTAATGTGAATGCTGCTAGATCCTGGGTAATCCTTATTGTGACTCCTCTATATTTGAATTGATTTTTTTCTAGCAGTTTGCAGTATTTTTTTCTTCGGCTGATGGTTCTGGGATTTGGCCACTATATTTCTTGGTGTTTTGATTTTAGCGTCCCTTTCAGTAGGTGATCGATGGATTCTTTTGATGTCTATTTTACCCACTGTTTCTAAAACATCGGGGAAGTTCTCTTTGATAATTTCCTGGAAAATAGTGTCTAGGCTCTTTTTTTCATCATATTTTTCAGGAAGTCCAATAATTCTCAGATTGGCTCTCCTGGATCTATTTTCTGGGTCTGTTGTCTTCCCAAGAAGGTATTTGACCTTTTTTTCCCATTGTTTCATTTTTCTGGTTTTGCTTGACTGATTCTTGATGTCTCCTCAAGTCAGTCAATTGTATTTATTCAATTCTGATTTTCAATGATGTATTTTCTTCACTCACTTTTTGAATATCTTTTTCTAATTATCCAATTGAGTTTTTAAGTGAGTTGTTTTGCTCTATGGAATTTTTTTTCATTTCACCAATTTTATTTTTTAGAGAGCTATTTTCTTTTTCCAATTCATTAATTTTGTTTTTCAAGGATTTAATTTCTTTATCCACTCTGTCTTTAAATGAGTGGGATGACTTATCCAGACTCTCTTAACAACCTTCCCTTTCCTTTTCCCATTTCTCTTCTAGCTCTCTTGTGAGAGCCTCTTTGATTTCTTCTATGACATTTTTGTGTATTGAGGAGCAGATCATATCCTCCTTTGGAGATTCCTCTGGAGACAGTCTGTTTTAATCTCCTCAGGGTTTAAAGTCTGCTCTCTATCCATATAGAAGCTATCAATGGTTAGAATCTTTTAAAATTTTTTGTTCATTTTGTCAAAGAAAACAAACTGACAAGAAAAACAAATGGTCTGCTTTTTTTGGGGGGAAGGGCTGGATGGTATTACTGGGTTTCCTCTATAGGCTCTATAGATGATTGAGGCCATTTGCAAATGTGGCGACTTTTCTTACAATAGAATCTCCTTCATACTCTTCCACAGTAGTGGAAGACATAACCTCATCTTGTCAGGAGTTAAGATCAATATGAAAGGCTTTTGCCAAGGAGAAGAAGGATGTTTGAACAGAGTACTGTGGGGAATATGACTGTTCCTTGGCCACAAGACCTTATACATACATATATGAGTCTCCTTAGTGAAAAATAATAGCTGTGTACAGCATGCTACTCTTAAGTCCTTAAACTGACCAAGAGAACTTCTCTTGTCTCATACTTGAGTGCTTCATAGATCTGGGGTACAATGGATGTGGGTCTTTTCCCAAGTGGTCCAGAATTTAACTCATCCATGTTTTTTTAAACTGAGACTTTATGTTGTTAGATATCCTCAGAACCTTAGTGGGTTCACTTAAAGTCCTGGCAATCTTCCCATAGATTAAAAAAAATCAGATACAGATTACTTCTCCCATAAAAGTTTATTAAACATTTATTTTTGTTGAAATCTTTTGTCTTTATGACACCTAGATTCTTCCCTCCCACATATGTTCTTTTCTTCTCTCCCAGATAGTTATTTCCTATGACAAAGAACTAGAAAAAATGAATTATGCATTTTTGGTAGATTTGGTTATACTACTTCTTATATACCAAATCACCAATATAAGAGTTTTTTGCAGCTACAGTACATACATCTATTTATTGAATTTTGGATGACTATGTTTTTGATTCTTTAGAATTGTGATTTTTTCAGTCAGTCATCATCACCAGGAGAATTCTCTTAAAGTGATCTTAAAGATTATCTGGATAAATCTCAATGATTCTTTCTATAACTGATAATCATAAATCTGATTACAATGGGGTAACCTCCTCCAGACTCTAACCATTTTCTACATCATTGTGAAGAGGAGCAATGGCAAAGTTAGAAATTATCGGCTAGGGTAATACACAACAAATGAGGACTCTGTTCACAAAGACAATTTCAACAGCAGTGAAATAGAAGTAGGGATCCTGAAACATATTCCAGTTGGTTTGTAAAAATATTAATGATTGGGCTAGTGCCCTGGTTGGATGAAGCTCCCATGAGTCTAAGCAATCAATACACGTGCATAAAATTGTGCATTAACTCTTATCAAAAGATGATAATCTATTTAATCTGAAGGACAATGAAGTGTCCTTTCTGTTCTGCCTCCACAAGAAGACACAGTACATTATCTTAACTTGGAAATATGAATGCCCCTCTTGTTGGAAATACTTTGGCATAACATTTTGCCAATCACTATAGAGTAATCATAAGAAATACCTTTATTTATAGACTCAAATGAGACAAAATAAAATGGAACTTGAGTTACTTAACTATAAAGAAGAAGTTGATGAATCTGTAGATAATCAAAAAACAAACTTAAATACTACCTAATGATCACGTGGGTGACAAAAATCATGCAATGACTTGAATAATTTTGAAAGAGAGATGAGCCTTCTTAGATCAAACTTTCAAAAAGCCTCTTTGAGTTTGATGAGATGAATCTAATCAAAAGACCAACTATATCAAAACAGAAGCATATTTCAAAAAAGCTGTAATTGGCTGTGACAATGACCAAGTATATCCTTTTACCATATCTGAGAGAAAGAATAAATGCATTTCAGAATCTCTAAATTATTGCTGCAGTTATTATCATGGTATAAACTATAAGGCTATCTAGATGTACATCTAATGATAGTTATCATATGCTTTATATCCAAAGGGGGCTAATAGAGCTATTAAATATCTTCAGAAATATTTGAAGATTATGCCAATATCTAGGATTGTGCATTGATATGCATAGCATAAGATTAAAATACCACAATATGACTAAAAGCAACAAAAAAGAATCATACAGTATGGCATCCAGAAAAGTAGATAATCCTCATTAGTTAGAAATCCTTGAATATCCTTAATTATTAGTTAAAGAAACTCCAAAACTTAAAGAGTAAGTTGATACAAGAATGAGTCATATCAGTGCATGAAACAAATGATTTGACCTCAATCAAAAGCCAATTTATAAAGGCTTGAGAATGATGAGAATGATATGATACCAACAACAATGGTAATGATAGCCTAGTGGATACTATTATTAATACTAGATAGGATGCTGGCTTCAAAGTCAACCCTAAGTCACATACCAGTAGAGAAAATTTTTCATTTACATAATTATAAAATGGGCTGCAATTAAGTTGGAAAAATATCCTTAAACACCTATTCCATAATGTATGGACCATCACTCTTTCTAAGACAAACACAGAATGATGAACATTTTCATGAAAAAAAAAATAGGAGGAATGAGAATTGATAAACATTTAAAAACATATAAAAAGTTAAAAAAAAACCCTATAGAAACATTATTTTGGAATAAGCAGACATTATTTCACTAAGAAAGTCTAAAGGCTTATAATAGGTACATATATTAGAATTATCTAATGTAACCAAGGGTGTCTTATAGCTATCTGGAACCTAGAATCCAGAGGCAAAAGCAAAAGGCCATGGGACATACACTTCAGCTGGGAATATCCCCAAGGAATTGTTTAACAGACTGACAAGTAATATGGATTTATTTGATTCATCTAGGTCATGCCTGCTATCTACAGGTTCTATAGTGTTCTGGTTGGTTTTCTTGAGGCCTTGGGAGCAACCTTCATTTCAGCAGAGTAATCACCATCAGAATAGCCAGGGATAAAATCCAAAGTCTTTATTGTCTCCTTGCCTGGGGCTAGGCGACCTTCTTGAGAGCCTTTCAGACCAGCCTTGGTCTCAGTGGGGTGAGCAGGAGGACTGGCTAGCCACCAATAGGCTGATGGAGATGGAATGAGTCTGTCTCTCCTTTGTTCCAAGAGCTTGAGCTCCCGCCTCCAATCCTGTTGTCTTTTCTGAGTCTGACTTTTGGTCCCCCAGGAGAGCCACCAGGAGCCTGACTAAAGATGGAATGTCTCTCTGAGTCAGACCCTGGCTTATATGCTCTATTCTAATTACATTATCATAGGTGTGAATCTTGTGGAATAGATGTCAATCTTGTAGAACTATATTAAGTACTAAGTACATGTATTGAACTAGAGAACTATTAATCACCATGCTAAACTAGATAACCATTGTCTCATTAATTCCCCTAAGAAAGCACCTTGTAAGAATCCTTGTTTCAAGTACAGAGTTCTGGCCCATAACAGGGTTCTGTCCTGAGTACTCTTTCTTTTCCCTCTATATTACTTAACTTGATTATCTTATCATCTCTATGCTGATGATTCTCAAAAATATTTATCCATCCTTAACTTCTCTGCTGATCTCCAATATTGAATAACCATCTGCCAATTAGATATCTCAAAAGGGATGTCCAATAGACACTTTAAACTCAGGTTCAAAAAGGAGCTCATTATCTTTCTCTCCAAATCTTCTTAACTTCTAAACTTCATTGTTATTGTTGAGGACACTACTATCCTCCCAGTCTTCAACATAAGTGCCATCTTCTGTATAGCGTGTCCCCATATAATTTTTGCCAATATATATTAAATTCATCTTTGGTACATCTATGGAATGTGCCACTTCCTTTTCTCCTTTGATACTACAACCACACTGGTATAGACCTTTATTTCCTCATGCTTAGACTGTTATTACAATAGTTGACCAGTGGTCAACTTGCTACAAATCTCTCCCCTAATCCAGGCAATCTTCCATTCAGTTTCAAAGTGATTTTCCAAAAATTCAGGTCTGACCATATCATCTCCTTACTAAATCAATAAACTCCAAATGTTTTTTTTTACCTCTAGAACATAAATTCCTCTGTTTGCTATTCAAAGTGCTTTATAACCCAAATCCCCCATTATCTTCTTACACCTTTCAACCCACCACATACTCTTCTGGCTTGTCATAATCACCTCCTTGCTGTTTCTTGAACAAGATATTTCATCTCTCAGATCTAGAGATTTTCATTGGCTGACCATCATGCAAAATGCTCTTCCTTCTCATGCATCATGACTTCCTTGGCTTCCTTCAAGTCCCAGATAAATCCACTTTCTATAAAAAGTCTTTTCCAAATCCACTTTATTACAGTACCTTGTCTCTGTTGATTTTTTCCTATTTATTATTTACATTATATATATACATATTTACATGTCTATATCTATCTATCTATTTATCTAGTTTGTTCGTAATTATTTGCATGTTGTTTGCCTAGTTAGAGTGCTTACTCTCCAAGGACAGAGATAGGTTTTTTGCCTTTCTTTCTATACCTAGAGCTCAGCATAGTGTCTGACATATACTTAGGAACTTGACAAATTCTTATTGAATTACTGAAATTGTTTATTTTATGATAGGAATTTAGGATTCAGTCTTTGCCACTAGAAACTACAGAACGGCCATTCTGAAGGACCCCAGACTTAAGAAACACTGTAGATTGGTTGAAACTGCAAAATATCATTGTAGGCTTAAAAATTTAGAATCTACCAAATACATAGCAAGATATGACTTGGTGACTAGATTATATACCAGAAATGCTCTATTTTTTGTGAACTTACAGATGAAAAATTCCCATATTACAAATACAAATACAAAAATATATTGGAAAATTCAACCAATAAATGGTATTAGAACTGGAACATCATAGATAAAAATGTTGCCCCTAGTTGTCAAAGATGATATATTCACAATAATTCAAGAAAAATATTTTGAGTAGATACTATTATTGTAAATACTCTTAATTTTTAATTTACATTAAATGAAAAATCTTTTAAATATAAGACTTGTTGGACCTGAGATATAGATCATCCTTGCTATCCTGTCTGCTACCAGAACTATACCAAAGTTGCTCTTGAGAATATTATAGTGAATGACTCTACATTTGAATATTTTGATGTTATTATAAAAAAAGCAATTATTTTAACCATCTGCCAAATAGTTTACAGAACACTTAATATAAGGTAATAATGGTTTCTTTGATATCATATCAAAGAAAGAAGAAAAGGTCCTTTATGTACAAAAATATTTATAACAACTTTTAGTAGTGGCAAAAAACCTAGAAATTAAAGGGATACTCATCTGTTGAAGAATGGCTGGACAAATTGTGATGTATGAATGAGATGGAGTATTATTGTGCTACAAAAAGTGAGGAAATACATGATTTCAAAGAGACATGGAAGGATTAGTATGAACTGATTCAGAGTGAAGTAAGTACAACCAGAGAATAATTTACAAATATAGCATCAAAGTAAAAACATTTTAAGGACTTTTGCAAAATGATGAAAAAAATAGAATGACCCAGACCCAAGAAAATAATTTATATGAAAATGACAGTGTGAAGATAAGTAAGTTTGAAATATTTATTAGCTTCTAGTCCATGGTCTTTGTGAGAATCAAGGAGTTGAAAGCAGGTTTTGCTAGGGGAAAAGAAGTAAGTAGAGTTTTGGGGAAATGACATAGGATAGAAAGGGCAGGCTACCAGAAATTTACCTTGTCTCTCATCCAAGCCACTCACTTACTCTGTCTTTTTGGTTTGTATGAGTGCCCCATGAATTAATATCCTTACATGAAAATGGTATTAATAATTGACTCAAAAATGATGTGAAGATTAAATGAGAATACAGCTCTAACCTCTCTGCCAGTCTTGAATAACCAGCTGCCTATTAGCTGTCTCTAATTGGATGTCTGGAAGACTTCCACAAGTTAAAAAATGTACTCATAATCTTTCCTTCCAAGCATTTGTGCCTTTTAATCTTCCCATCCTTCCAGGCTCCAACCTAAGTGCCTTCCTCACTCTCTCCTATCCCTGTATCTAATTTGTTACCAGATGCTGGTTTCATTTTTGCAATATCTATGAAATACCCCACCTTCTTTCCTTTGATACAGTAGCCATACTGATAGAAGAAAGAAAAATAAAAACATTCTGAAAACTTCAAAGCTATATATATATATATAATCACAAAGTATTCAGGTTAGCTGGAACCTAAATGAGATGCGTGGTGGGTCCCTTCCACCTGATATCCTTCCTTAAAGTCCATTGACCCTTTGTCATTTGCATCATTAACATTCTTTGAATTCTCTGTCCATGGATATTTTGGCATTGAGTATATGTAAAGTGCTGAAACTCTTGAGTTAATACACTGAGGTCAGACAACAGAGCACTTAAGGTTAATTACCGATTGGACAATACTCTATAAGAATATGCAAAATGGCCCTTCCCACTATTCTGTGCTGGCCTAATCATTTGGTGTATATAGAGAATTGTAGGAAGGACTAGGGAGTGGAGTAAGACTAGCCAGTCACTTTTGGATGAGAGACAAAGAGGAGAAATTGCAGAGATCCTGCCCATCCATTCCCTTCACTTCTAGTGCTAAAGATCAAGAACAAAGACCAAGGACTTTTGCTTATCCTGACTCCAGCTGATTCTAAGGTATCCAAGGTGCTAACCTGGCCTTCACAAGTATGCCTTTGGGCATATCCCCTAATTGTGTCTAATAATGTTATATCTCACTCCCACTTAGCACCTCATTAGCATGTCAAGCTGTTTGGTGAAAAACATAGATGATCCCTGAATAAATTAACTCATGTACACTCCAAATCTTTTATTTTGGATGTTAAATTCAACCAAAATTTTATTTAGTGCTAGTTCCATGTACAAGATCCCATGGTCAGAGTTAAAAATGATCTTTTCCTCTATTTTAAGAACCTATAATCTCCTGAGGCATCTTTATAAATCAATATAATATAAGGTAGAGATTAATTTGAGCAGAAAGGATTATAAGGTAAAGTGATATGAGGGTATTTGAGGATCACTTTTACCTGTAATAGGGACGAAAAGGAACAATCCAATCCAGGCATGTGGAATAGTATCTGAAAGTCAGATATTGAAGAAGGAAGGAATGGAATGGGGAATAGTTTGATTTATCCATTTTTAGCTATCTTTTATCTTAGCTTATCTCAATTGTCTCAGAAGCAGTATTGTGAATAAAGGAAGCAGATCAGATCCAGGCCATGAAGGGACTTGAATGTAAGAATTAACAGTTAAAACTTTATTTTGTAGGTAATAGGGAGCCACTTAAGATTTATGAGTAGAGGAGTGAAGCAATCAGTGATATATTAGGAAGATTACTCTGGGAGTGTGAACAGGATGGATTAGTCGAAGAAAAGACTAGAGAAAATCTAGTCAGGAAGATATTCTATTGTCTAGAAGAGAAGAGATGAAGGCCTTAAATTAAGCAGTGAAAGTGAAGTGGAGGGGATCGATGTAAGTCATACTTTGACTATAAAAATGACATGATCCACTAGAGGAGAGAGAGAGGGTAGAGTCATTGACTTTACTGGGATAATGGAAGTATCTTCAGTAGATGGAAAAATTGGGGGAGAGGCAGATTTATGTCTATGAGGAAGCAACAACCTTGAGATAGATCAATCCTGAAAAAAAGCAAGAATAGAACCCCAAAAGATCTGACTTTCCACCAGGGGATAGATATTATTTCTAACTGAATATCCTACTGGTGGCCCCACAGATGATCTGAAAGCAATTAACATCTAGCAGCTTTTATTCTGGGTACCCTCAGCCTGGGAAGTGTCACTCTATCCTAGTCTTTGTATATCTTTCTTTTTTATTGGATGAATATCCATTCCTACAAAACAAACAAACAAACAAACCTAACAATTTACTTGGAAGTCCACATGGACACTATTCCCAGTTCCTTGTACAGCTTCCTTTCTTGGCTTGAAACTGCCCCTGTCCCTGCCACCCCCTACATTTTCTCTCAGAAAAGGGCAAAGACAGGCCACCTAAGTCTTAGAGGAGATGATAAGCCTGTTCTTGTTTACTTTTAAAGCAATCTGTTTTTCTTCCCTATCCCCAAAGTGCATACGTGGTCATGTGTGCACACACAAAGAGCCATAAATACACATATGCCTACTAGATTGAGAATCTGTAGACCAGGGTTCATTGATCAGCTCTCATATATTAAAGAAAAGGTATTAATTGGATAGAAACCCAACAAGAATTCCTGGAAGAGTAAAAGAAAGAGATTAGTGGTAGAGTAAAAAAATGAGGAGAAAAATGAGAGAGATGCCAGAAAACTATAAAAAGAGAATTAGCACCTTTTCTTTATGGCTTTTCTTGTAGTTGTTTTCACATTGTGATCTTCCTCTGAGTTTGTGTTTTGGTCTTTTCTGCCACTATGGTGTCTCCCCTTCAATATTTTGTGTCTGCTTCTCTAGAATTTAATATGAAGCATAATTTTAAAGGTATTTGAAAGGGAATGTTGAAAAAGTTAGACTGAGTGCTACCTCTACTCCACCATGTTCTGCTTCCTTAATGAAGGAATTCTTAACCTGAAGTCTATAAACTTGTTATTTTTTAATGTTTAATTTGTTTCCTTTGTAACCACATGTATTTCATTTTATTAATTTAAAAACTGTATTCTAAAATGGGTTCCATAGGCTTGCCAAAGGGGTTTGCGCCACACACACACACAAAGATTAAGAACTCTTAATGACAATAGTGTATCTCTTTCAATTTATGGACCCAAAGAATTTCAGTAGCTTCCCCAAGGTCATGCAACTTATAAATACCAGAATGGCATCTTCAGCTCAGATCTTGTGATTCTGAGAAGCAGGGTCTTTCCATTATATTATACCATATTTATTGAACTATTCCTCTTCTAATTTCCTAACCTTACCTGAATTGTTCTCCAGTTCCTCAGGGTTTTTATTTGCCTTCTCTCAGTCTGTTGATGACAAAGGAACATTTTAATTTAGAGAACATTAATAGTATTGAGAGTCAAAAGGAATTTCAGAAATGATCCTTTTATTTTGTTATTTAATTTTTGAAGTTAAATTTATTTTATTTTAAAATTGTATTTATTTAATATTTTCCCAGTTTAAAAAAACATTTCTATATATAAAAAAGGTTTTTTGGATGACCCTTGCTTTTAGAATGAACAAAAAGAGGCCATAGATGGCACAATGGATAGAGCACTAGAGTTCAAATTTAGCCTTTGACATGTAACACTTCCATGTGACCTTGGGCAAATCATCTTTTTTTTTTAATTAAAGCTTTTTATCTTTCAAAACATATGTGTGGACAATTCTTCAACATTAGCCCTTGCAAAATCTTGTGTCCCAATTTTCCTTCCCTTTTCCCATCCTCTCCCCTATTTGGCAAGAAGTCCAGTATATGTTAAACACAGTAGAAATATGTTAAATCTAAGGTATGCATTTATTTATACAATTTATACAATTTGTATTTATACAATTATTGTGCTGCACAAGAAGAATCAAATTTAACCAGTAAACAAAGAAGCAAAATAAAATGCAAGCAAGCAACAACATAAAGAGTGAAAATGCTATGTTGTATACCACATTCAGTTCTCACAGTCCTCTCTCTGGGTGTAGATGATTCTTTTCATCATTGAACAATTGGAACTTTTTTGAATCATTTTATTGTTGAAGAGAGCCACGTCCATTAGAATTGATCATCATATAATCTTGTTGTTGCCATGTATGATGATCTCCTGGTTCTATTTATTTCACTCAGCATCAATTCATGTAGGTCTCTCCAGCTCCAGTCTGGGCAAATCATTTAACCCCAATTGGCTTGTGCCCCCTCAAAAAAAGGTCCAGAAAAGTATTATACATATTAACAGAGACAAGATTTAAACCCCAGTATTTCTGACTCCAAATCCAGTATTTTTTCTACATATTAAGCTAGCAGATTCTGAGTATAAACCAGCTCAAAGCCTGAACAAGGCTGTCTCACTGGTGTGTATGTGGGAGTATTGGGAAAGCTTCTTCTCTCCAGGGCTCATTCCATATCTGTCCCAACAGTTATTTCCTTCATGTCAGGACTAAGGCAAAAAGGAAAGAGGTGTCTACCTGTCCAAGTCTAATTCTGTGAGCTACATAGTGCTCCTTACTGAAATCCTTGAGAAAGGATTGACCAATCTCAGATTTCAGAGCACCGATGATTTATGTATCAGGAAGCTGCAAAGGTTAAGATTAGGGGCTACTGCAGCTCCCAGCTAACCCATTCACCTGACAAGGGTGGTAACTGGGGCCAAAGAGTCTATGACCTTTAATGCTTGGCTAGAGGTGTTCAATAAAATATTCATCCCAAGGAACAAGGAACCTCATGGCTCTGCTCTTTTTAATGAAAGTAAACATTTTCTTTGCAAGAGAGTATCCACAACAAAGCAGTCCCATGTCTTTTTATTTCTTTCCTCTGTCATCCTAGTCATATCTCAATGTTAAGTGTTCCAGGACAACCCCAGAAGGAATCTTGTATTTGGAATCATGCTAACAGTTATTAATTCTGTAGGTATAGAGGGTTTTATTCATTAAACCCTATGAAACAGTTTCTTGGCTGAAACTGTGTATAGATATTACCTGCTACCTCTACCTCAGGTTTGCAAAAAGCTTTCCAAATATCTCATTTTATCCTTACAACAATGGTTGCCATTATTATTCTTATTTTATACAGGAGGTGCTATTATTATTTTTATTTTACAGAGGAGGAAATTGAGTCTGATGGAGCTTAAGTGACTTGCTTAAGCATCTCAAAGCTAATTAATAGTCTGAGGTATGATTCTCAGAGCTTCCTGACTCCAAAGTCAGTACTCTTTCATCACGAAGATTGTGAGGCTGGAAAATCAGCTGTGGGAACTTGACTGTGTTGGCCCCTGCAAATCAGTTTGGCCTGTGTTCACTTTCTCAGGCCAGGCCAATTTCATCCTTTCTTTTATTAAATGTTTTATTTTTATTACTTTTATTTATTTAAAGTATTTAATATTTACAATATAATTATAATATATAATAATACAATAATAAAATAAAAATTTATATTAAAGTATTTAATACTTATATTAAAATGAGTTTTAGTGCTGTCTTTGGTTTTTATATATCAGGCATTTCTTTTTTTAAATTAATTTTATAATTATAACATTCTTTACAACATTATCCCTTGTACTCCCTTCTGTTCTGAATTTTCCCCTACTTCCCTCCATCCCCTCCCCTAGATGGTAGGCATTCCCATACATATTAAATATGTTATAGTATATCCTAGGTACTATATATATATATATATATATATATATATATATATATATATATATATATATATATATATATATATATATATATATATATATATATATATATGCAGAACCGAATGTTGTTGTTGTTGTTGCAAAGGAAGAATTGGATTTGGAAGGTAAAAAATAACCTGGGGAAAAAAACAAAAAAATCCTAACATTTTACACTCATTTCCCAGTGTTCCTTTTCTGGGTATAGCTGATTCTGTCCATCATTGAGCAATTGGAATTGGATTAGCTCTTCTCTATGTTGAAGATATCCACTTCCATCAGCATACATCCTCATACAGTATCATTGTTGAAGTGTATAATGATCTCCAAGTTCTGCTCGTTTCACTCAGCATCAGTTCATGTAAGTCTCTCCAAGCCTCTCTGTATTCCTCCTGCTGATCATTTCTTACAGAGCAATAATATTCCATAACATTCATATACCATAATTTACCCAACCATTCTCCAATTGATGGACATCCATTCATTTTCCAGTTTCTAGCCACTACAAAAGGGCTACCACAAACATTTTGGCACATACAGGTCCCTTTCCCCTCTTTAGTATTTTCTAGGGATATAAGCCTAGTAGTAGCACTGCTGGATCAAAGGGTATGCACAGTTTGATAACTTTTGGGGCATAATTCCAGATTGCTCTCCAGAATGGTTAGATTCTTTCACAACTCCACCAACAATGTATGTGTCCCAGTTTTTCCACATCCCCTCCAACATTTATCATTATTTGTTCCTGTCATCTTAGCCAATCTGACAGGCGTGTTGTGGTATCTCAGAGTTGTCTTAATTTGCATTTCTCTGATCAATACTGTATATCAGGCATTTCTTAAAATGCCCCTACCTCCCTCCAAAAAGTGATCTGTTTTTTATACCAACAACAAAAAATACAGTTAGGCAAAAACATCTTATTGGGTAGTGGCACCTGAAAATGGATATAACATTCTGCCCTGATAATCTTTCACCTCTCTGCTGTGGAGAGGGAAGGGAATTTCATTATCTATTCTAGGATCACTCCTGGTCTATCAGATTTTAGCTTCTTTTAAATATTCCTTTTATTGATATTATTGTATTATTTTGTATAATGTTTCTTTGATTCAGCTTATTTCAGTCTTCATTAAGTCATAAAAATTGAATAATCAGTTTTCTTGAGCTCATTTTAGCTGCCTCCAGCACATCCCTGGTTGGGATGGATCTTAGCAATCATCTAGCTAATCTTCAATTGGCCTTGGCCAATTCCTTAACTCACTACTTCTCCCGATCTACATCTCTAAAATCATTAATTTTTCTTGGAGACTTCACTTACCTATAACTCACACCATTTCCCCAAATATGCTGGGCAAGGTATGTGACATCAGCTTTGGGGGAAGACATTGGAGGGATTTGATGGAAAGTTTAACATTCACTGAGGATTCAAGGGATGAATAATCTTCAGGCACTGAAAATCCATACTTAATATAAGATCCAGAAATGCTAACTAAAAATTAAATAGATGGCAAAAATAATGCTAAGATGTAGTTAAGTTTTTATTTTTTAAAAATTTCATTGTGACAAAGTTTGGAAAGGATATGAACATCTTTAGACTGGAATTTTAAAAAGTTTTTTCTTTTGAGTTTTATTGAATGAATGCTACCAATAAATTGACTAACTTGCAATATCTTTGAAAAGGCTATTGCTGCACAAATGAAGGCATTTTCTAAGAGAATTTGACAGAGTATAAAAACATCTCAGGACCTACACAAAATGGCATATACTATGGCCCTTACTACAGCGAGGAAATGGTGGCACTATTTTGGAATATCCTTGAAAATAGATGCCAAATGCCACCACGATTGGGGCAAGTAGGTGGCACAGTGGTTAGAGTGTTGAGTCTGGAGTCAGAAAGACTCATGTTCCTTAGTTTAAATCTGACCTCAGACACTTATTGAATTTTATGACTCTGGTATCCTCATTTGGAGAAAGAAATGGCCAAGCACTCCTCTATCTTTACCAAGAAAACCCTAAAGGGAGGGCATAAATACTGGGCAAGACTGGAATGACCGAACAACAACAACAACAAACAACAGAAGTAGTATGAGGCGAAAATAATTTTCAGTGAGTACACAAAAGATATGAACTTACAACTAAACATACTTAACTAACAAAAAGTCACTTTATGCAATAGCTCATAGAATATTAAATATTAATAATAATATCTACATAGCAACATCATCAAATTGTTTCTATCCAAACCCCATCAGAATAGACTAAGAAATCATCACTGTCATTACCATCATCACATTCATCATTATCATCATCATCCTCAATCATCATGCTCTTCTTATTCTTTATAGTGCCCAGAATATAGTGGAATCAGTAAATACCAATGAGAAAGTAAGTTAGGGACAGATTTCCAGCTGAACTCTCCCATCTTTCTCATCTAAACAACTTTAGAACAATGATTCAAATAAAATTTTGGAGTGACAGAGCCAAAAAAAAAAAGCCCCAGTGAGGTATTTTTTGAATCTAATAAAACTTAAGAGATCAGCAAAAGAAATTTGTGATTCCAGTGGAATGCACAGTGGTAACAGTGCCTATAGTAGCAAAAGCAGCATCTTCAGAAGCTCTAAAATTAGAGATGGTAAGGAGATCAGAAACTGGTCAGAAAGAGATTCCAAGGGATTCTTTATCAACACCATGGCTGGCACTGATTGGCAACTCTGTTGCTCATATGAAGCTATATGTTGCAGTTACCAAATAGAGAGGAGAGCTTGTGGCTGATCATAAGGGAGCAGTGGCAGTGGTCACAGTTCCAGAATCAAGAGCAACACTAGCACTTGCAGCTGCAGGTAAGTGGGGACTCTTCACACATAAAGACTAGAGCTCAGACCAAGTGAACAGTGGCCATCCTTCTATCAAGATCACACTATCTTGAAAGTACCCAAAACTTGCAGAATCTCAGAACTAACTCTAAAAACAGCAGCACAGAAAAAATCCTGAAGCTTGGGACACTACTGTCCTAGTCCCAGGTGAATAGAGCTCAAATTTAACAAAGTTCAAAGTCAAAGAATGGGTTGAGAAAACGAACAAACAAGGAAGCAAAAAACAACAGCAACAACAAAGAACTTGATTATTAAAAAACAAACAAACAAACAAAAAACCCTACTATTGTGGCAGAGATCAAGAGATAAATCCAGAAAAGCTCTGTTTAAACATCTAAAAGCAAAATTTGAAAAAAATTACATTTGGACCCAAAGAGTTTCTGGAAGAGTTAAAGAGAAAAGAGAGGTAGGGAAAAATTGGAAAAGGAGTGAAAGTAAAAATTTTGAAAAGAGAATTACAGGTAAAATAGGCACCCAAAATACTGAATTGTAGAAAAGACACAATTTCACTGGAGAGAACTCCTTAAAAAGCTGTATTGGCCAAATGAAAAAGAAGTATAAGATCTTGTTGAAAAAACATTCCTTAAAACTATTAGATTTGGGCAAGTGATGAAAGTAATAATTCCACGAGGCACCAAGAAACACTGAAACAAAATAAAAAGAATGAAAAAATAGAAGAAAATGTGAAATAACTCATCAGGAAAACACACAAAACAATATCAAGGTGAGTTAATTTAAGAATTAGTGTGGACTACCTAAAAGCCATGATAATAGCCTAACCTAGACATCCTATTTCAAGAAATTACCATGGAAAACTGCCCTGATATCATAGAACCAAAAGATTAAAAAAAATTCACCACTCCTGAAGAGATCCCAAAATGAAAATTTCAAGAAATATCATAGCCAAATTCTAGGACTCCGAGGTTAAGGAGAGAATATTGTAAATAGCCAAAAAGAAACCATTTACATATCATGTTGCCATAGTCAGCATATTCTAAAAAGCAAAAGAACTAGAATTATAACCAAAAATCACCTACTCAGAAGGGCAATGTAATTCTTCAGGGAAAAAATAAATATTTAATGAAATAGAGAATTCCAAGCATTCCTGATAAAAAGACTAGAGCTGAATAGAACATTTGATATTCAAATGCAAGATTCAAAAGAAACCTTTATATGGCAAATATGAAAAAGAAATGATAAGAGACTCAACTAAATTCTTAATAGTTTTATGTGGGAAAATGATACAAGTAATGCCTTAGAATGTTATCATTACAGCAGTTAGAAGGAGTGTACATTGACAGAGATCATAGGTTTGATTTAATTATGTTGCAACAAAGGAGTGAGAAAGAGGAAAGTACTAAGAGTAGAGGGAAGGAAGAGACAGAATGAAGAAAATTTTCTTACACAAAATAGGTACACAAGAATGAGCTTTTATAATAAAGGGGGAAATGTGGGTGGTGGAGGCAAGCAATACTTGAACTTCACTGTCATCTAAATTGCTTCAGAGATGGAAAAAATATATATGTATATATATATATGTATATATACATATATATTCACATACATACACTCCATATTCAGCATGGAAATAGGAGAAGGGGATTAGATAATGGAATACAAATGATAAAAGAAAAGGCAAATTAAAGGAGGCAGTGATTAGAAGTAATAGATTTTTGAGGAGAGACAGGATAAAAAGAGAAAGGGAGGAAAAAACAAAAGAAAACAGGATGGAAAGAAATACAGTTATCATAATAACTGTAAATGTGAATGGGATGAGCTCACCTATAAAACAAAAGCAGATAGCAGAATGAATCAAAACCAAGAATCCAACAATATGGTGTTTACCAGAGATACATTTGAAAAAGAAAGACACACACACACACACACACACACACACACACACACACACACACACACACAGTTAAAATAAAGGACCGATGCAGAATCTAATATACTTTAGCTGAAGTAAAAAAGGCAGGGATAGCAGTCTCAAAGCAAAAGTAAAAATAGACTTATTGACAAGGGATTATAGTGAAGGGTACTATAGGCAAGGGCAGCTAGATGGCTCATGGATAGAGTTCTGAGCCTGGAGTCAGGAAGATTTGAATTCAAATCTAGCTTCAGATATTTACTAGCTTGGTAACCCTGGGCAACTCATTTAACCCTATCTGCCTCAATTTCCTCATATGTAAAATGGACTGAAGAAGGAAATGGCAAACAATTCCAGCATTTTTGATAAGAAACTCACAAATGGGCTCAGAAAGAATCAGATGTTACTGAAATAACTGAATAACAGCACTTATAGACAATGAAGTAATATAAATTTTTTTTTGGCAGCAATTTTCTCTGATAAAGGCCTCATTTTTCAAATTTATTCTGAATATGGTACTCAGTAATTAGAGCATGGACCTGAAGTCAGGAAGATGCATCTTTTTTACTTTAGATCTAGCCTCAGATACATTAGCCATGTAATACTGGGTCACTTAACTCTGCTTCCCTCAGTTTCTTCATCTTAAAGTGAACTAGAGAAAACTAGCAAACTACTCCAGTATCTTTGCTTTGATCAAAGGATATAAATAGCTGGGTTTTTTTTAATACAAACCCAAAGCTCTCTCCAGTCATATGAAAAAAAATGTTCTAAATCACTATTGATTAAAAAAACAAATTATGATAACTCTGAGATACTATCTCACATTTATCAGAAATGACAAATATTAGAGAACAAGAGGGAAAATAGATACATCAATGAACTGCTGGTGGAATAGTGAACTGGCTCAATTATTTTGGAGAATAATTTAGAACTATGCCTAAAGAATTCTAAAATTCTGCATACTCTTTGAATCAGTAATACTGATACTAGGGCTATCTGTATCTTAAAGAGGTAAAAAAAAAAGAAAAACAACTATATGTACAAAAATATTTATAACATCTCATATATATATATACATATAAACATCTGGTGGCAAAGAGTTGGAACTTGAGGAATTGAGGAGACAGTTAAAGTGGGGTATATGGTTGTGGAGTACTACTATGCTGAAAGAAATGATGAGAGGGGTGGTTTCAGGAAAAAAAAAACATGGCAAGATCTAGATGATCTTTTGCAAAGTGAAGTAAGAAGAATCAGAACTTTATCATGCATAGTAACAGAAATATTTTAATGATGATTAGCTGTGAAAGACTTGGCCACTTTGATCAATACAATGATCCAAGACAATTTCAAAAGACTCATGATAAAAAAAATGTTATTTAATTCTAAGGAGAGAACTGATGAACTCTAATACAAATTGAAGTATAATTTTCTCACTTTATTTTTCTTACTTTCAAAATTTTGGCTAATATGGAAATGTTTTACATAATTTCACATGTATAATTGATATCATATCATTTGCTTCTGAAATACATATAAGATGGTTTGAGAGGGAAAGAGAATTTACAACTCAAAATTTAAAAAGAAGAGAATATTAAAAACAAATAATCAAAATGTAAAAATATATATTTTAAAAATCTGAAAAAATTTAAAAATACCAGAATTGATATTATAGAAACAATGTTGATATAGAGGAAGCTGTACTTGAAGTCAAGCCTTGAGTTCAAATCCTGATTTGAGCATTCATTAGATAACTCAGTTTCAGTTATCATAATTTAAAATGCAATGTGGTCTCCAATGGAAGAGGGGGAAAAACATTAGCCCATCCTATCTCATAAGATTGTTTTTGGATAAAATGCTTTATAAACCTTTGAATAGAATAGCCATGGGTGGCAATAATCTTTGTCTTCCTTTTCATTCAATAAGCTATAACTAGCTCCTTGTCTAGTAGCAAGAAATTACTCAAAACACACTAAAACATGAAATAATCATCTTTAATTATAGGACCATAGATTAAAAGCTTAAAGGGATGTGAGAAAACATCTTGTGAAAGCCCCTCATTTTACAAATAAGGAAGTTGAGGGTAACTAGATTCCCCAAGGTCATTGGGGTCAAAAGAGACAGAGGCAGGATGTAAATGTCCTGCCTGTGGCTCTAAACTAATTTTTCTTTCCATTGTACCATGGATCTTGGCAGGAGCCTTCATCCCAGGAATCATTAGTGACATTCAAATCCCTTGTCTCACTACTCATCATATACGATGATTATTTACTTTGGAGACTACTGAAGTCAGACATAGAGCCAGTCATGTGGGCCCCCATCCTTCATCCCCCTTCACAGTCCTACTGTATAAAAGCAGCTGCCTTCTCATAGGTTTTCAGCAGATCTCAGAAGAGAATAGGAACAAGGCTCCAAGTATCCTCACTGAAATAGGTAAAAACTGTGAGTATGGGGTGAAAATACTTCTGAGAAACTTTGTAGGGACGAAAGAGTGGGGATAATTGGGATTTGTTCTCTACTCGGTCCTTGATGCAATGTATAACATTGTCCAAGGTACCTTCTGAGGAAAAGTTTCCTTCTTTGTAGAAATAAAGTGTGAGCATAGCAGCAAACCTACTAGATCTAATGTCAGAGGAACTGGATACAAATGCTGACTCTATTTCTTGTAACTAGTGTGATGTTAGGCAATCCACTTACCTTTTCAGGTATTTAATTTCCTATTCTGTAAAATCAGAGGTGAACTAGATTATGTCTGGATAACTTGTCAGTTCTAAGAAATTCTGACTCTTACTGGTTATACTTTTATTTATATTTATATATGTATATACCTACTTGTTCTGGATAAGTCACTTCACTCCTGCCAGTCTTAGTTTCCTCATCTGTAAAATGAGGATAATAAGAACAACTACTTCCCATGAGATTTGAGAGTGTAGAATCAGATAAGGTACTATACAAATGTTGTTATTATTATTAAATTTATTAATATTATTACTAGCCAGAGTTTCTGGGAAGCCACATAAGACAATGGAAAGAATATTGATTGTGGAGTCAAAGGACCTGGGATCAAATCCTAGGTCTTTCACTTATTATCTGTGTGACTACGAGAAAAACTGTGAAACTTTCTTAGCCTGATTTTCCTTATTTGTAAAATGAGTGCTGGACTAGAACACTATGCCTCTATGTACCACATTTTCCCCTCTGGTGAGGCATCTGAGTTTAAGTGACTTGTCCAGGGTCACACAGCTAGTGTCAAGTATCTGAGGCTGCATTGGAGGAGCACTGGAGGCTGCCTCCAAAGCTGGTGCTCTGTCTGCTTCATCACCTGGCTGGCACCTGTTCATACCTCTAAACTTAGGATCTTACTAGTGTTTCTTTCTTGCCTTTGTAGACCTAGGACCTAGCTCAGCTTCTGATGCATAGTAACCATTTCATAAATGCTTGTTTTTCGGGGTTCCTTCCTTAAAAAGACAGTGAAAATTAGAGGAATGTACTCTAAAAGTAACACTTTTTCTTATGAATACCCAGTTGGTACAGGAAATATTCATTCAGTCCCCAGATGCTTACAACCTCTCCCCTCTCCCTGTAGGAATCAGCCTAAAGATGCTTTCTCTTTGGAGACTCACTCTCTTGTGTGGCCTGCTCATCGGCCCCTCCTGCTGCCTGCTAGATTCCATCAAGCTTTTGCCAGGTTTGTTAACTAAGGACGTGGACAATGTAAAAACCAAGCTTCAAGGTGAGTCAATAGAAGTGACAGGTAATGGCACAGGGTAGACAACTCTATCCACCACATCCCATGGCTCCAATTCTAGCAGGTGCCATCAGCTGAAGGATGATGCTTGCTTATGTGCAACCCAATCACCAGATTTTCTAAGGCATAGTTCTCCCTACTCCATACCTTTTCATTGACTAACCTCTATGCCTAGAATGCTCTACCTACTAATCTGTGTCTCCTGGCTTCCTACTTTTCTTCAAAATTCAGTTCAAGGGGCAGCTAGGAGGTGCAGGGGATAGATCACCAGCCCTGAAGTCAGGAGGACCTGAGTTCAAATCTGACCTCAGACACTTAACACTTCTAGTTGTGTGACTCTGGACAACTTACTTAACCCCAATTGCCTCAGCAAAAAAACCCTAAAGCTTAGTTCAAGTCCTATCTTTAGGTTTTTCCTGGGGTCAACCAGATGCTAGTGCCTTCTATTTGTGATTGTCTTTCATCTACTCTATATATCTTGTCCAAAATTATTTTCATGTTATCTTTTTCTTTAAAATGTGAGTCCCCTAAGAGAGGGCTTGTGTTTTTGTTTTTCTTTTTATCCCCAGCCCTTAAAATAGTTCCTAGCATATAGTAAGCACTTAACAAATGCTTGTCAATTAATGAAAAGAATGGTAGACACATCCAATTTTAGAAAGGAAAAGATGTAATCAAGAGTGTGCTGGAATTGTCTCAATTGCAACTCCTTTTTTCCAATTATATTTTATTTTTCCAAGTACACTCAAATATAGTATCCAACAATGCATTTTTGTAAGCCTTTGTGCTCTAAATTTTTCTCTATTCATTCCACCATCCCTTCCTCCTCAAGACAGCAAACAATCTGATATAGGTTAAATACTTGCAATTTTCTTAAACATTTTTTCATATTTGCCATGCTATATGAGAAAAACCAGATCAAAAGAAAATAAAAACATGAGAAAGATAAAAAACCAGACAAACAAACAAACAAAAACCCCCAGAAATGTGAAAATACTATTCTTTGATCCACATTTAGTCTCCATGGTTCTCTCTCTGGAAGAGAATGGCATTTTCCCCTCCAAGTCTATTAGAATTGAAAGACAACTCTTAATTTATTAGTGTGACTCAGAAATCTGCATATCATACAGACCAGGACTTGATTGATTGCTTTGCTGATGATCTGAAGTAAGAATGCAATAGAGAAAACTTTAATACTGCAGATTAAACATAATAATATTGAACTTACATTTTCTCTAGTTTTCATAGGAAATTGAGGTCTGGCCCAGCTGGATGGCACAGTGGATAGACAAACCAGATCTAGAGTCAAGAAGGTCTGAATTCAAACCCATCCTCAGACACTTACTAGCTGTGTGATCCTACATAAGTCACTTATCTGTTTCAGTTTCCTCTTCTGTAAAATGAACTGGAAAAAGTGAATCATTCCAGTATCTTTGCCAAGTAACAGCAAAAACAATAAACTTTCCAAATCCAAATGGGAACTCAACAACAACAAATTAAGGTCTAGAGAGTCCAAGTTACTTGCCAACACCATCCAGGTAATAAGTGATAGAGGAAGGATTCCTCCAGTTCTAATGCTCTTTCCATTACAATGGAAACAAATTGTTGTTGTTCATCTGTGTCTGATTGTTTTTGCAAAGATCTGGGAGCAGTTTGCCATTTCCTTCTCCAGCTCATTTTACAGATGACAAAACGGAAGCAAACAAGGTTAAGTGACTTCTCTAGGAGCACACAAGTAGGAAGTGTCTGAGGCAGGATTTTAACCCAGAAAGAAAAGTTTCTTCACTCCAGGCTTGGTGCTCTGTTTAGATGCCACCCAGATACCCTGACATTGCCTGCTCATACATTTGCAATGATTGATAATGATGAGGAGAAACTGAGGCTCTAAGCTGAGATGGATCAGCTACTTTTCTGGTTGTCTGATTACCTCTCTCTCCTTCTCCAAAGTACCAAACAGTGGGTCCGGTTAGCAAATAATTCACTACTCTATGCTGTGTTAAAACAAAGTCTTTATTGATAATAAAGGAATAGGCAGGCATTTTCCTGACTGGGAATGATAGTAAAGGGATAGAGGGAATGCCAGAACAAAAGTTGGTGGGCACAAGGCAAGGAGACCAAGTGCAAGAAATAGAATTTTAGAGATTCATTTTATACATAATCAGGGCCATAAAACAAAGTTTATATAGAGATGTTATCCAAGAGGTTCCAGAGAGATTTGTAAATAAGACAAGAATTCCTAAAATTCGATTCATTATTTGTCTCAAGTTATCTCTTTTAACCTTTCCTAAGACAGGAATTTCCTATTAATTATTTGTATCTTGGACTATCTCTTTTAACCTCATCAATACTCTTGTTCCCAGTTTCCAATATAGTCGAGCAAATCCCAGTTCCTTTTCTAAAAAATGTGTGAACTCTTTAAGTATTTTCAATTGCCTTTAATTTCTACACACTTCTGAAACATTCATTTCTCTATCCGTTTCTTCTATCAAGGCAGAAAATTCTTTCAATTTCTCTAATCTGAGTCTCTTGGAGTAACCTGCCTCTAATTTCTCCACTGCTCTCTCTTTATAATTTGCTCCTTCCTACATGCTAGGTGGTTGTTGTTCAATAACTATTTATTGATTATTTAATTGTTTTTATTGGCAGTGCTTGGTTATGACCTTTTGGACGAACTGAAGAAAATTGAGCACCCCATAGGACAAATTGTGGAGTCTCTCTTCCAAAGTATTGAGAATCTTACTGGAAAAGCTCGTGATGCTTTCATCTCCAAAGTTATAGCATTCGTGGGGTGAGTTTGGGCCCTTTAGACTTAATGGAATCCTTGTAGAAAGAGAATCCAGGTGGGGGTGATAAGGTTTGAGACTACTCTATCTCCTCATAGATTCTACCACAATAGTTTCCATCTCACTTCAATCCCCAGAAACTTCAAGAAAGATGGATATAAATATGGGATAGAGAATGTAGTAGAAGTTAAGGAAATTATAGAAAACCAGAGGCTAAGGCTTGGGGCAGCTAGATGGTACAGTAGATATAGTGCTAGGACTGAAATCAGGAAGACTCATCTTCCTGAGTTCAAACTTGACCTCAGATATTGCCTAGCTGTGTGACCCTGGACAAGTCACTTAACTCTGTCTGCCTCAGTTTCCTCATTTATAAGATGATCTGGTGGCAAACCAGTCCCGTATCTTTCCAAGAAAACTCCAAATTGGGTCACAAAGAGTCAGACACGACCTTTTTAATTTATAAATTTTTTATTATATACAATTATGGTTTTGGACTAGACTTTGACCTTTTTTGAGTGATGGACACTAGTGGCAGCCTTTTCAGAATTATAGCTTTAATGAGCTAAATAAAATACACAAAATTAAAAAGGAAATCAATTATAATGAAATAATTATGAAAACCCCTCAAAAAATTCACCTTGTTGATAATTGAGTGTTTCTAGTTCTGAGATTTGATACTCTTTCTTCTGTCTCATGTTGTTTCTTTGTCTTCAAATCCTTGTCGCAGAAAAGAATGACATGTAATGATTTCCTTGGTGTCTGTGTAGGTTAAAGATTGAGGACATAGTATATCTGAACATCAAACCTGAATTGAGTGCTGATGGCAACAGTCTCCTGCTCAGACTGCCTGTTAATGCAGCAGTTACCTTAAAACTGTGAGTGTACATTGGGAAACAGGAGACTTCCTGGGTGACGGCACTGTGGAGTCCTGGTTTGGGGTTAGAGAATGCAAGAACTTTAGTTGAGGACCTTGTTTTGTTTCTAACTTATTTGTCATTTTATGTCAATGGTTTCTTGTCTCTGGGGCTTAGTCTTCCTCCTAAAGTGAGGGTACTGAAGTAGGCTGGCTTCTTAGATGCCTCCCAGATGAATATTCAGTCAAATTTGGGCCTTTCCTTTAAATTGGTCTCATTCATTCTAGTTATAAGTGAGGACCCCCTCATAATTACTACTGCTAGGAAATATTTCAATGTGAACTATCATTATCCCATGAAAAAGGGATAGATAATGTAATTTCTGGGTAATGTAAACTACTGGTTAAGGGAAATATGGATGAGCACAATGGGAAACTGATATAAATAATATAAACTTGTGGGTAAAGGAAATATTTCTTCTCTCTGTAATCAGGAGGTCAGATCAGGTAGCCTTCAGGAGACTTCCTATCTTTGATATTTTATGAGATTAGGCCCCTATCAAAAACTAGCCTCATTTGCCTTGATTAAAATTAATAGCGTAAACTTTTTATGCAAATGTGGAGCATGAGTCCCCTTAAAATGTTGTATGGCATTATGTACTGTTAAAAGAAGCCTCAATTATAATCAAAGCAAATAAAACCAGTTTTTGATGAGGACCACCTAATCCAACCCCTTGATTTTAGAGAGAAGGATCATGTTCTAAGGGAAATTTATGAATGCACATAATGATGTGGTTATATAAACTTATGGGTGAGGAAAGAATGTAGAAGATATAAACCTGTGGGTTCTGTGTCTAAATAATTGTATTTTTTCCCCCAGAAATCCTTTAGCTTCAGATCTTATCAAAGCACAGGTTAATCTGGATGTCGTTATACAACTCAAAATTGTGACTGATGACAGGACTGGTCTTCTCAGTGTGACCCTTGGAGAATGTTTAGTTGACCAAAACACTATAAAGATATCTATTTTGAATAGGTGAGCATTATTTTTGATTTGTTTGGTTTTGTTTCTGTCATTTGGGGTTAAAGTAGAAGAGGAACAGAGCCTTGTTCATAAGTTTTCGGTTCTATTTGTTTCTTATTCTTCCATCCCCAACACTAATCTTAGTTTCTACCCCTTCTGGGTCTTAGTTTTTTTTTTTTTTTTTGATAGAGCAGATTTTGATGGGAGAAGGGAAGAGTAAGGAGTGAAGAGAATGATATAGAACAGAGACGCCAGGGTACTAGGCAGTGACCTCGCCATCCTGCCATGCCATGTGACTCTGACCAGTATGAATTCACTTTGCCTCATTCCCCTCCTTGTAAAATCAAGATGGGGTTTGCTTCCCTCCAAAGCTAATGTGAAACTCAAGGAAGATCCTACATGAAGAAAGACAAGTGAGAGAGTTCAGCAAATTTAATGGCATGGGATGTAATTGCTAACTGCTCAAGGTCCTGTTTAAGATGTGTGATGGCTCTGGATGCTCCGGTCCATTTAACATCTGTGGTTCTGACATCTCTCTTTAAAAGTTCATTTGTATTGCTTTGTAATTTGTATTGCTAACAACCTTCTTAGAGGCCTTCAGTCAATGGACTTTTTGGCATCAGGTGTGCCCTTGGGTATATTCAATGGATGGCCCCTAACACTGTTATGTCTCACTCTCTCTTTTTATTAGTTCTGTAAGTCTGATGGCTAATATATTGGAGAAGTTAGATGGTGTTCTAAAGAATTTATTGCCTTCTCTAATGCAGAAACAGGTAGGTCCTGAGTATTTTCTTCTGGATATTAAATTCAATAAACATTTTACTAACTGCTAATACCAGGAACCTTATGGCCTATGGTAGATACAGAGATAAAAAATGGCATGGTCCATTTCATCAAGGAATTTACAAGCTATTAGGTAGATGAGATGTGACATGCATATATCTTTCTATCATCTATATATCTAAATATATTTCTATCTTTCTACCACTGTGATAAGAGGTAAAGAAGGGAATTTTGGACAGGTAGAAGGTAAAGATCAATTTTACCTGAAATGGTGTTGGAAGGAAAAGTATAATATTTGTACATATTTAATCTAACTAAGATTACTTCTTGTTTTGGGGAGGGGGTAGGTAAGGGTGGGAGGGAATAAAATTTAGAACAAAAAGTTTTATAAAAATGAATGTTGAAAACTATCTTTACATATATCTGGAAAAATAAAATATTACTAAAATACTATCTAGACATAGAGAACAGCCTTTATAATTTAAGAGGCTGAAGAAAGCAGGAATAGCATTGGGTTGAACAACATCTGTTGTTGTTTGTCCCTCATTCTTGAAGACCATGACATCAGGCGAATTGGATTTAAATAAGGGAGGGTGAGCAAGGTCACCTGCCTCATTTTCCCTTCCAGAGCCATCTTGGTTCAATAGCCAGCTATAAATCAGGATGACTGGAGATGGCCCTGAATGCAATGGAAGACGGTGGTCTTTTTAAGCTAAAGTCTTCCATAGGTGTCAGTTTAACTGAGGCCACACCCGTTCACAGATTGAGGCTAGCTAGAAATTGAGGCAAATAATCTCCTCTTTCATCTAGTCAAATATATATATATAAAAGGGGAAGATCCTCAAGTATGTGTAGTACATATATCCCTTCCACATCCCTTTCCTATCATGGTTTTGACATATCACAGGGTTGCATAGGAAATTAAAAGGGAATTTTTTTGGGGAATTTTACAGAAACCACAAAAACCTGCAAATAATACAAATAATCTCAGTCACTCAGAAATGGATAAAATATATGTACATATTGTATAGTATTAACATATCTGTTAATATATATGTCTTTTAATAGTATAATAATTTAGACTTTTATTATATATAAAGAGAGAGCAAACAAATTTTGTGTGGACTTTCCAGATAATGGGGATGCTTCTAACCCCATTGATGGGGAAGGGATAACCATATATCAGAAAGAGTACCGTTAGTTAAGGCTGTTCAAATAGATTGTAACCAGACTGAGGCTGTACTAGAGAAGGAAATAGCAAAATATCTCTGCCAAGAAAACTTCAGATGGAGTCATGAAAAGACAGACATGAATAAAATGACTGAACAACAACTAATAGGAAATCCCTGGAACTTTTGAGAAGGGGAGTGTCATGATTAGGGTGATACATTATGAAGATCACTCTCAGAAGGTGAACAGAATGGACAAGTGAAGGGAAAGCCTGCAGGCAAGAATATGAACTCAGAGAGTTTGCCATTGATCATGTGAGCAGAAATGATGAGGAGTTGAAGTTAGAGGATAATAACGAGAGTGCAGAGGTGGGAATGGATGAAAGATATACTGTGGATAAAAACAGGACAGGATTTTCTAGGGTATGCAGGGGAGAAAGAGAGGCTGGAGCCAAGAATGACTTTATGGTATAAGTCTGGGAGATTAGGAAAATGGTGGTCCTTCAGAGATATCAGCATGACCCTTTGCTTTTGCTTAGTTGTTTGCTATCAAGTCCAACTCTTTGTGATTCTATTTGGGGTTTTCTTGACAAAGGTATAGGAGTCATGTGCTAGTTCCTTCTCCAGCTCATTTTATAGATGAGGGACTGAGGCAGTTAGGATTAAGTGATTTGCTCAGGATCACACCCTAGTAAGACTAGATTTGAATGTGGGAAATGAGTGTTCTTGACTTCAGGACTGGTGCTCCACTGTATTACTAGCATTCTCCTTTAGGAGTTGCTATTCTTGTACCCTTTGCCAAGGAAAGGCTAGCCCACCATGTAGTCTGTGTATATTTTTCTTTCAGGCATGATGAATGTCTTATGCTCCCAACAATCTTATCATGTAGGACTCAAGGGCTGCTTCTCCATACTGCTTTGAAATTATCCCTGTTATAGATGCTACCTGCTACTCTCACTTTTTTTTTTTTTTCTGAAAATGACAATATCTGCAGGTCACTCCAAAGCCTTAGGCGAGGAACAGAATTGTTCTCACTTAAGGTAGTTTAAGGTCTTGTGTCTTATCCACTGTGCATATGTATATAATACATATACCTGCAAATACATATAAATACACATATGTACATTGGATTTTAAATCTGAAGAGCTTGGTTCAGAAATGAAATCTGAGCCTTATTATCTGGTAACTCAAGACTAGTTCCTTTACATTTTCTTTATAAAATCTGTATAAAAATTCTTGTACTATCTCAAAGATGGTTTGAAGGATAATGCTTAGTCAACTTAGTCAACTACAAGCAAATATGCTTTTATAAAACCCATCAAATTATTATGGTCATTATAATTACTTTCTGCCCATATATACTACTCACCATATGTTCTGCCTCGTAGGTCTGTCCTCTTTTGGGGAGCTATGCAAACCTCCTGGATGTCCAGAAAGTTCAGGATTTGATAAGTAAGTTGCAGTCTTGTTATTTTTCTTGTCCTTTTGTAAAGCTCTGATCAGAGATGGTAGAAGCCAAATACTGAAGTTCACTTTAGCTTGTCTCTGTCCTCTTTCCCATAAAAGTCTGGTCAATCATTCTCACTGTGCTGCTATAGCGTCACCAGTTATCAAAAACCAGGCTAAAGTGTTGATAATGTAATGGGACAATTTGGGAGGTTGAGGCTCAAAGTGTGGGAATTGCCATTTGTATTTGGTGGTTTTAGCTGAAATATTCATGATATGAGGATGGGTGAATTCAGTGTTTGATGAAGAAAGGAAGGAAAGATGAAAAGAAGGAAGTTATTAAGAAAGAAAGAAAGGAAGGAAAAAAGAAGAAAAAGGGACAGATGGAAGGAAGGTGGGAAAATAGATTTGGAATGTAGAGAGTGATGATGGACATAGAAAATCCCATTTTTAGCTATGCATTTTGAGTTTGTTGGGGGTGGCACAGACTCTGTGGGGCATAGATTCCATCCTGTGTCAGTTAGCCCCGTGCTATTTCATGTGAGATTTCAGTAGCCCCAACCTTGGCCAAAAACACATCCCTAACTACTGTTTTGTTAAATGGTAGTAATAATGATTCTTTTATCTGTAGTACTTGAAGATTTATCAAAATGCACTGTTAGAATCTCTTTATGGGTATCAGGAGTTGAACCAGATGGTAGTTTTGTTCTATTTATATCTAACTTCTGTAATCCTATTTCTTCCTTGCCTGTATTTAGTGAGAGAGAGAGAGAGGGAAAGAGAGGGAGAGAGACATATAACCTATTTTACAAATGATTAAATTAAGAAAAAGAGAGTTGGGTCTCTTGCTCAGGTTCATATAACTTGTCAGCATTGGTGATGATATTTGAACCTAAGCCTCTTCTGACTCTCGGGCCCTCCATCATCTAGTCCTCTCTCCACTCCACAATACACTTCTTTAGGATGAGGTGTGGATTTGAAATAAGAAATTCTGGGTTAAAATCCCAGTCTTGCAACTGTGTGTCCTTAAGCAAGACTGTTCCTTGGGACTCAATTTCTTTATATATGAAAATAGTGGGCTGATCCCTCTGGCTCCAAACCCTATGTTGGCAAATATAATTTTGTCCTCATTAGAATATTAGCAATTAAACTAGGGTGTTATCTGTTACCAGTTATATGAGAGCCCTTTCTATTTGGGTCAAAACATATAGGCATTTCTTATTAGATGAAAATTGGTCCCTTACTATTCTTAAATGACTCATGGGATTGTAGTCTGAATGCTCCAGTAAGGAGCAAATGAGAGTCAGAGCTAGATAACTGGCTGCCTCCTGTTTCCATCTCCTTTTTCCTGCATCTCCACTACCCTTGGTGATTTTTCTTCAGACTCATAATGTCTAGATATTGGCTCCAATGAAGCTGATAATTCTAGGACTGAATTGTAACTGGGGCAATGTAATCAGGTAATGTTTCTCAGGACAGTGAAATTTAGACTGTACGTGTAGTGAGACAATGAAGAGAAACAAATGAACTTAGAACCCACTTAGCAAGAATAAAGACTTAAAACAGGAAGCTACAAGACTGATCACATTCCACTGAAGCTCTCCCTGGCCCATCTCTATCTAATCCTTTCTCTGAGTGCCAGTCTCCTCAATATCCCACTATGTCCATCTTTCACTAGAGTAGCCCAATGGCTAAGAGTCTGTCCTCCTCTCAGATGATTTTTGTCTTTAAAAGTTTTCTTAAGGGAGTGGTTTCTAATGTCAGAGAATTTGATCTACATTCTGTGTTTTCTTTTAGACCAACTTAAAACTCAGAATCCTGTGGAGGCCCAAGCCATTTTACGGTGATGAGTCCCCCAATCTAACCCACCTAACAAGTAAGAATACTTTACTTTCTTCACAAAATCCTGAAGAAGAAAGTCCCTTCCTCTCAAGGAACCACAGTCTTCATCTCTCATCACAGTGGTGGTCAGAATTTCTGGCTAGTTGGTCCCATAGTTAGAGCAAATGAGGCCAGGGTTCCATTTTATTATGAATCCATTAGCGTTTTTATTTCACAGTTATAGAATGAGCCTTAATCCTAGTCACAGACCGATTTCTGTCTTTGGCCACAGGTCTTACCCTAATCTTTGCTATAGGCTAAACCTCAAATTTGGTTATAGACTGAGTAAGGAACCCAGGAAAAAAATTAGTTTTTTAACTCAGCCACAACATAATTCCTGAATCTGAGCCTTCTTTGAATACAGGCAATGGACATAAATTGAAGATTTGAATTTAGGCACAAATAGATTACCAAGCCCATACACAGATTAGGATGTGATGGCAATGTTAACATTATTGTGAAATATCTTTTTTCTTTCTTTCTCATTACAGGTTCATGTTCTCTTATCTTTGATGAGCTCTCTTATAATCTAGTCCATGGATGAGATGTCTTTGAAATCACTTAGTTTAAACTGAGGTTTGGATTTAGTAATCCATGTGTCTGTTGCTGGGTATCCTCAGGGACTATCTCCTTCTATTCTGTTTCTTAAATTGGAATTCTCTTTGAGAATGGTGGGTACTGTATTTGTTTTATTTCCCTGGCAATAAAAATAATTCTTTTCAATGAACCTCATCTGTGTCATCTTCTTGAATATGAGAACCAAAGTATAGATTTACCTGAAGGAGAAAGGCTCTTGGACTCAGAAGTATAGTGGAAGAACACCTAACTGGAAGTGGAGTAAGCCCACATTCATCCCTATCTTCTTATGAAACTGTGGACAATCCTTTTGGGCCTTAATTTCCCCATCTATAAAATGAAAGGTATTAGACTTATAATCATTAAATATAATTTCAGTTCTAAAATTCTGAAATTATTTGAAAGTTTCTTAAGTTCAACATCTAAAGAGAGAAATATGTGAGTTCCTACAAAAACTGGAATAGTTGTGGAGCAGATATAAACCAAACATATATTTTCATGGCCTGTGGGATAGAGCTTGAGTATGGTGAGGATGAGAAGGGAGGCTGGCTCTTATGATTTGTCATCTCATAAGGAAGACAGGAGCAGTATTAGATCCAGAAAAGGACTCCCATAGAAGGCAGGATTTAAAGTGAATCCTGAAGAATGGCAAGAAAATCAGGAGGTAGACGTATAAATGGAGAATATTCCAGGTGTGAGGGACAGGTATCATAAAGGCTCAGAGTCGAAACATGGAGTATTATTAAAAAATAATAGCTTTCTATTTTCAAAATAGTTTTAAACATTCTCCCTTGAAAATCTTGTGTTAGAAATTTTTCTTCCTCTCTTCCCCCCTTCCCCTAGACAACAAGTAAATCAAAATAGGGCTTAACATGTGTAATTTTTCTAAACAAATTTCCACATTTATCATGATGCACAAGAAAAATCAGATAAAAAAGTAAAGAAATGAGAAAAAAGCAAGCAAACAAAAACAAAAAGATGAAAATACTATGCTGTGATCCACATTCAGTCCCCATAATCCTCTCTCTGGATGTGGATGGCTCTCCATCACAAGTCTATTGGAATTGACCTGAATCACCTCATTGTCAAAAAGAGCCAAATTCATCAAAGTTGATTAACATATAGTCTTGTTGTTGCTGTATACAAAGTTCTCTTGGTTCTACTTATTTCATTTAGGATCAGTCTCTCCAAATTTTACTGGGATTGCCTTGGATCACTGAACCACTGAAGAGAACCAAATATTTCATAGTTGATCATTGCACATTCTTACCATTACTATGTACAATATATTTCTGGTTCTACTTGTTTTGTTCATTATAGGTTCATGTAAATCTTTCTAAAACTTTCTAAAATCAGATTGTTCACTTTTTATAGAACAATAATATCCCATTACCTTCATATACTACAACTTGTTTAGCCATTCCCCAATTGATGGGCATCTACTCATTTTCCAATATTTTGCCACAACAAAAAGAGATACAACAAACATTTTTGCACATATGGGGGCCTTTTCCCCCTTTTGTGTTTTCCAAGTAATGGCACTGCTGGGCCTTTTCCCCTTTTTGTGTTTTCCAAGTAATGGCACTGCTGGGCCTTTTCCCCCTTTTGTGTTTTCCAAGTAATGGCACTGCTGGGCCTTTTCCCCCTTTTGTGTTTTCCAAGTAATGGCACTGCTGGGCCTTTTCCCCCTTTTGTGTTTTCCAAGTAATGGCACTGCTGGGTCTCCGTCTCTCTCCTCCGTCTGTCTCCGTCTCTCTCCTCCGTCTCTCTCCATCTCTCTCCTCCGTCTCTCTCCGTCTCTCTCCTCCGTCTCTCTCCTCCGTCTCTCTCCTCCGTCTCTCTCTCTCTCTCTCTCTCTCTCTCTCTCTCTCTCTCTCTCTCTCTCTCTCTCTCTCTCTCCGTCTCTCTCTCTCTCTCGTCTCCGTCTCTCTCTCTCTCTCTCTCTCTCTCTCTCTCTCTCTCTCTCTCTCTCTCTCTCTCTCTCTCTCTCTCTCTCTCTCCCCGTCTCTCTCTCTCTCTCTCTCTCTCTCTGTCTCTCTCCCTCTTGTTGAGGCAATTGTAGTTAAGTGATTTTCTCAGGGTCACACAGCTAGGAAGTGTTTAATATCTGAGGCCAGATTTGAACTCAGGTCCTCCTGATTTCAGGGCTGGTGCTCTATCCACTGCACCACTTAGCTTCCTCTGGAATATCATTTTTAAAAAACATTGAGAGCTCTGAGAGATTCAAGGAGAAGATGCTCTTTCCAATCCTAGGCTAATGATGTCTGCCTTTATGGGGAAAAGAGGAAAACACTGTAGCGCTCCAGCTAAAAGAATGTTGCCAAAACCTATCTGAGACAAATAGATTGCATTTCATTTAGTAGACTTTTAAATGTTTGCTAAATTGGATGAATGAAGTTAAACATGTTACTCTTAGAAGATAAAACCAGACTTAACTGAGGGAAGTCACAAAGATTTCTGCTTTATGTAAGGAAAAATGTCTTAAGTATGGACAATTCCCACAAGATGCAAATTTGACATTACATAAAGAATTCTGAAAGAAATTCATTCACATTCCAAAATCTACACCTAAGTGTATAGTACTATGATTTTTTTTTCTCTGCTTCTGCCCTTTAGCACTCTTTGACCTCCCACCCCTCTCCCTTCTAAAAATAAAAATTAAAAAAAAACACTTTAAAAGGCATTTTACTAGATCCTAGAAGCATTAAGAAGAAAAAAAGTTCACTCTTGAGAATCACAATTCTATTGGATGCATATAATATCCACTAATATGAAAAAAGAATGCAAATAAAATCATATCGAGGGAAGAGAATATTTGGGGTAGTGGGAGGAGGAAGGAGTTGATAATAGGAAGGCCCCATGTAGAAGGTTAGAAGATGAACTTTCTTTGAAGGAAGCTAGGATTTTTGTCTTTTGGAACATTGAAAGGTAACTATTAAATCTTATGTGATTCTGACTTGTTCCTTAGTACTTGAACTTTCTGTAAGGATTTTTAAATTTTCTTTTTTAATTTGAAATGTTTGAATTTTGACTTTATGGTCCTTGGAATTTTCATTTTCAAGTTTCTTTGAGAATATAATTGATGGATTCCTTCTATTTTTTACTTTACTTTCTGATTCTAAGAGATCTGATTAGTTTTCTTCATTATTTCATGAAATATGATGCCCAAGTTTTTTTTTTTTTTTGGTGTTTATGTGTGTGATGGTAGCAGTGGTGGTACTGGCATAGCTTTTAGACTGTAATACAATGATTCTAAAATGATCTCTCCTTGATCTATTTTTCAGGAGAATTGTTTCTGATATGAGACACTGTACATTATCTTGTATTTTTTGAATCTTTCATTTTAATATTTTTTATTAATCATGGAGTTATTAACTTCTGTTTGTTCCATTCTAATTTTTAGGAAGTGTGTTACTTGAATAAGTAATAAGTAAGTTTTTATTTCTTAGGCTAAGCTGTTAATTCTCTTTATGAGTCTCTCTCATATTATTTTTTTTTCTAACTTATTCCTCATCACTCTCATTTAATTTATAATTGAATTTCAATTAAAAAACCATCTTGTGTCATTTATTCTAAAAATTCTGATTGATCTTGTGGGCAAGCTGTTGTATTTTGGAAGTGTTCTTATCTTATTAGTTTGTGCCTTTAGTATCTCTGGTTTCACTATAACTCTCTGTTTTGCTTGTTTGTTTAATTCATTTTTTTTTTCAGTGATCTACTCTGGGCAACCCAGATCTATTCTGGACCTTGCTGGGAATTCTCAGGGTTGATCCTGCAATTATGGCTCCTATGAGAGAAGACAATTTATTCTGGATGGCAGCATGCTCATGGTTCTAGGCATAAAACAAGAAGTATTTATATTAGTGTCTTCCAAAATGGTATCGGTGGCTTTGGGAGAGAATGAGTGTCCTGTCACAGTAGGTTTTCAAAGAGTGACTATAACCACACTTTGGGGAGGTTGTGAAGGGAATTCCTATTCAGATACTGATTGGGTTTGGTGACCTCTTAAGTTCCTTTGACCTCTGAGACTTGATCATTTGAGTAGTTTTGGTCATAATAAGAAGGGGTTAGTAGGAGTATGATTGTCCCTTCTAGATACAGTATTGTGTCGTGAAAAGAGTATTGGAGAAGCAGATCCAGACTATAAGGTGGCAGGAAGCTGTACAATTGAGCTTCCCTCCACAGAATTCCTCCAAAGAGATCTAGTAAATGTAGTAGATGAAATCTGCATGGGGAAAGCCACAGTGAATTATTTGTTCAATTCATTTTAATAAAGGAGTCTGTAGACATAGAGGACAAGGCTGGCCAAAAGCATACCACACAGTACATCCTAGTACCAATGGAGAAGCCATACAGCAGGGCAAAAGGAACTCCCGGATTTATACTGTGGGGCAGTTGGCTTTTTTTTTTGAGAGTATTAATCCTGAGTAGAAAGGTAGTATACTGAAAAAGAAAGAAGTTCAGAAGCAAGCCCCAGCCTTATAGCTCAGACCCCAGGGGTAGAGCAGGGCCTCAGTTCTAGCAGTTTTCTAGCTGCTGGAGAAGTGGGCAAGTCCAACACTAGTCAGTGTTGCTCAGACTGTCAGGAACTTGCAAAGGTCAGACCTGGGGGGCAACAATTGTATTTTGGTCTCAATCAGATCATTTTAGGAGTACCAAAATTGCCTATGTTCCCTCTCTGTCTTGGACAAGTCCTCAAAATGTTGGACTAATACAACACTCAATACCCCAAGAAAGCAGCAATAGGGCAAGTCTACACTCCCTCCAGAAATAAGGTAGAGTGCAACCCTAATTTTAAATATAAAGTAAGGAAGTATGCTGGAAGAATGAAAAAAAAAAAACAAAAATAAATAAAAAGTCCACAAAGAGTTTTTATTGTAGCAAGAAAGCTCAAGATGCAAATCTAAAAGAGAATGAGTCTAAAACATTTGCAATCAGAACCTCAAAGAAAAGTACAATTCGGTATGTAATAAATAAATGAAGAGTTAAAATAAGAGTTAAAATATTTTTATAAATGAAATAAAAGCACTTGGGGAAAAATTTGAAAAGGAAAAGAACACTATGGAAGAAAGAATTGGAAAGGAATTAATAGCTTGCATACAATACAATGCAAGACGTACAAAACCTTGCCAAAGTAACAAAGTCCTTGAAATGAGAATGGACTAAATAGAAGAATCTACTAAGACTAAAAAATATTAATACAAAGTCAAAAGACTGAAAAAATTGAAGAAAATGTAAGATATCTCACAGCAAGAGAAACAAATTATATCCTGGAAAACAAATCCAGGAGGAAAGAAAAAAAAAAAAAAACTTAAGAATCACTAGGTTATCTGAATGCAATGACCAAAAAAAAAAAAAAACAACCAAAACCAAAACCAAAACCAAAAACAAAAAAACAAAAAACAAGGCAAAGTGAACAGAACCTAAGAGAACAGTGTATATAATGACAATAACATCATAAAGGCAATGAGCTGTGAAAGATTTAGGAACTTATCAGAGTAATGACTCTGGTACATAATATTCCAAACTCTGATCCTTTAACAGAGAGTGGTAAAGCTTTTATTATCTTGATTATTACTCTATGATGTTTGAATTCTTTCTTTTTTGCTGCTTGAAATATTTTTCCTTGATTTGGGAGCTCTGAAATTTTGCTATAATATTCCTGGAAATTGTCATTTTGGAATCTCTTTCAGAAGATGAAGTGTGCAGAATTTCAGTTTCTATTTTACCCCTTGGTTCTGGAATAGCAGAGCAGTTTTCCTCTTTAATTTCTAGAAAGATGATGTGTAGGCTTTTTTTTTTTTAAATCATGACTTTCAGATAATCTAACTAATTCCTAAATTACCTCTCTTGGATCTATGTTGCAGTTTGATTGTTTTTACCTGAGTGAAATATTTTCTTCAGTTTTTTCATTTTTTATTGATTTTGTTTTGTTGTTCCTTGATATCTCATGAAGCCATTACCTTCCACGTGCCCAAATCTCTGTTACCACATTGTTGACTCTTTTTTTTAATGATTTTTTGTATCACTTTTATTTCTCTTCCCAATTTTTCTTTTATCTCTTTTACTTGATTTTAAAAATTCTTTTTGAGTGTTTCCTTGATTTGAAATTAATTCATACATTTTGAGGATTCAGACGTAACAATTTTGAATTTCTTATCATTTTCTAAGTTTGTGTTTTGATCTTTCCTGTAATGACTGTAACTTTCTATGGTAAGTATCTTTTTTCTTTATTTGGTCATTTCCCCATCCTATTTCTTGACTTTTACCTCTTTATTAAAGTGTGGTTCTGCATCTAAAGTGCAGAAAACATTGTCCCAAACTTCATGTTTTTGTACAATTGTTTTCAGAGATAATTATGGGGACCTGTAAATTTTCAGTTCTTCCAAAGTAGTGTCATCTAGGGAGAGGTGTGTTTACTACTGTCACATACTGTCCCCTGATCTTCAGTGAGCACCAGGACTCTTCCTCTTGGAACTCTTAGAACTCCTGGCTCCCCTTTGACTGCGAAATCTGCTGTGCTAGTAGCTCCTCCTCATTATGGGACTAAGACGTAGGACTGAGCCCCAAATCCAGTGGGCTCTCAGAATAGTGTGTTATTATTCATCTGCTAGCTCCTCAACTTTAGGTCATCATAAAAACCACTTACTTTCCACTACCTTGTCCCTTTTTATCTTTCTTTCTTTACTGGACACTGCTCATCTCCACCTAATGCAATGGAGTCCTGTCCCTGCTGTCAGCTTAAAGATCCTTATAATCTATTTCTGACCAGTTGTCCAACCCCCCTTACCATCTGTGGGCTGATAGTTCTGTTACTGCTGCATAAATTTAATCACCCACAAGGCCTATTACTGGTTGGCTGGGATGTGGCCTGTGCTACATTGCTTGCCCCTCATGCTCTGGTACAGGTGGCCTTTCTTGCCAACCTTCTTCGTCAGTAATCCTCAAACTTTTTAAATAGGGGTCAGTTCACTATCCCTCAGACTGTGGGAGGGCCAAACTATAGTAAAAACAAAAACTCACACTCTGTCTCCGCCCCTCAGCCCATTTGCCATAACCTGGTAGGCCGGATAAACATCCTCAGCTGGTGCATCTTGCCTGGGGGTGGTAGTTTGAGAACCCCTGTTCTAAGTTGTCTTGGCCAGGAAAATTTGCCCTGTCATTTTATGAATCCTGTTACTTCAGAATTTATTTTGAGGCATTATTTAAAGACAATTTAGAAGCTATATTTTAGTATTTCAGTACATTTACACTGTAACAAACTCCCAAGAGATTTCCCAAATTTATTAATGTATGAAAACTCACAGAAATGTCTCAGCATAGAGACTGTAGCGTGCTCTCCTGGCAGTTACTATTACTATTCTGTCCTAGAACCACCAGAGTACGTTTGACCACTGTGCTTAGCAGTGTGAACTCTACCCGGCTCACTCCTCTGAGGCCTTCAAAGGCCTCTGGCCACTATCTCTTGAATCTATAGCTTAATAACTGGTAGCTCACTCAAGAACAGCCACGTGTAATCTTAAAAGCCTTTATTATACATACTCACATAATGCCCTAACTGATGCCCTGACTTATTGGTTCCCTAGTGAACACCTGGTCAGAAGATCCACGTGTTCACTACCAAAATCCTTACCTCTTTTGGCTATCCATCTTGGCTTGGCCACCCAGGCTAGGGAGCCAGGGTGAAGAGCGCCAGGTTAAAGAGAACAACTGCTGCCTGCAGTGGGCTTACATAGGGCCTGTGAGGTCACACACACAGCCAATCAGAGAGAGAGTCACCCATTACGAAGCTATCTCAAAATGGACAGGATCCCACCTACAAGGCAGTCCTAATATCCATAGAAATTACTTCTGGACCACTCAATCTCCCGATGCACTGTGGCGCCCATTTAAAGGGCTCTTACAATTCCCTTTCTCTTGTTTTGCGGGAACCGCACATCTCACCAAGCTAAACTTTTAGCACCAGCTATAATTCACTTGATCCATGAGATGACTGAGTGTTATGCCCAAGGAGGTACAAAGCAGCAGATCAGTAAATAGAAGTATGACAATAAGAACCAGGCTCAACAGTGGCCCAAGTGTTCAACCCATTCACCAAAGTCATACTCGAGATAATAAGCCAAAGAGATTGGATGCCAATGATGTAGGATGTCAACACTGAGGTGGGAAGTCAACAAGATAAAACATCACAATTCTAGTTAACAAATATCAATGAGGTAGGTTGTCACAATTCTAGTTACATTTATGACAATTCTAGACCAATTCTAGTTTCTTACAATTTTCTGTTGCACTTGTCACAATCCTAGAACAATTCTAGCTTATCACAATTCTCAATTGCACTTTTCACAATCCTAGAACAATTCTAGCTTATCACAGTTCTCAATTGCACTTTTCACAATTCTAGAACAATTCTAGTTTATTACAAATTCTCTATTGCACTTTTCACAATCCTAGAGCAATTCTAGCTTATCACAATTCTCTATTGTACTTTTCACAATCCTAGAGCAATTCTAGTTTCACAGGTGCACATAAGCAAAGTCATGTCCAATAACATTGTCTCAATAACAACGGCAGATGGGTGTGTTGGTTTTTCACCCACTAATTTAAAAGCATAGTCCTTCAATAGAAAGCATAGGGCAAAGCATCTCCCCAGGCCACCATATGGCAAGTAGCCATGGGAGAAGCAAGCAGGCCCATTGTCCATTTACAGTCTTTATATTGCATATCACCTGAAACAGTCCATTTCAGCTGCTACACTGGAACTGTGTCTGCTGTCTCTGGTGTCACGGTCAGGAGGGGCATTGCTGCCATCAGCATCTGAAGGGTTGCGGACATCTGGCTGGTCCCTCTGGGCTGTTGTCTGGTTCTTCTCATGGATCCCCAGGTCACAAATGTCTCTGGTGGGGATGAACTCTACTGCTGGATCTGCACCTAGGAAGGAATGTACCCGGGGCCCAACTTGGGCCTTTCCAAATGCCATCAAGGCCTTTCAACATCACAGTGGAAGGAAAGTTCTTGTCAAAAAGATGAACAAAAGTCAGTCTGTCACTTAGCTGCACTTTCTGTGTATGCCCGAAGTGCATTGCTAAGGTAAAAGGCAAAGAATTAAAAAATGTAAAACCAAAATAATTTAAAAGTGTAAAACTGAAATAGATTAAAAATATAAAACCAAAATAACTTTAAAATGTAAAATCAAAATAACTTAGCAAGATCAAAATACTTTGAAGATGTAAAATCAAAAATGTTTAAAAATGTAAAATCAAAATTTAAAAATTGTAAGCAATCACATATATGTATTGCCACATCTTGTACATATCCCAAAATTCCCTTCTTTTGTTAGAAGAGAAGATCTTGGGGATATAGTCTGTGCAGTAATGACTTTACTAATAGGATAAGAAATGCGAATGGAATGGGCAAAGTCAAATTCAATGCAAAAACACCTAAAGGCAAAGTATTTGTAAGCCAATCCATAAACTGTCTTAAATGCATGTGAAATTTCTACAATAGAAAAATGGTGGATCACATGTCTAGCTGCTTCTCCAGATTGGAATGAAGCCATAATGTCCATTGGTCTTAAAACATCCACTCATACAGTTAATGAAAAAAGAACACTCGGCTATATCCCTGAATTCTTTTGTCTAAAAATCAAAGTTTGAGTTTCTGATACCGAATTGTACTTCAGGAGTGTGAATCAATAAATCTGATATTACTTTTCCTCCTGGCTCAAAGATCAAAAAAAGAAACCTTTTTAGAAAAGGTTTCTAAAGTTCCTCTTAAAGGACCAACTATCTTTACAGTCCACTCAGCAGAATGAATTGTATGCAATCATTCTAGCTCTTGCTTATTATCCGGAAGACATAAATATAATATCTGATTCGGCCTATTCAGTAGGTGTGGTACAAAGAATTGCCACCCCAAATAAAATTTGTAGCCTCCAATATATATCAGCTCTTTAAAGAGCATCAAGAGCAAGTGAGAAAGCATCCAGGTAAGATTTATATTTTGCATGTCCACTCCCATAGTGGACTTCCAGGTCCTATTTTTGATTGTAATTCAAAGGCAGATAGCCTTCTAACCATGCTGGCCAGTACTCCTTTATTTCAAGAAGCACAAGAGTCTCATTCTAAATATCATCAGGCTGCCCGAGCTTTACATTTGCAGTTTGGAATAACAAGAGAAGAAGCTAGGAGCATAGTAAAAGCCTGTACAGCTTGCCTTCCTTTCCATGCTCCTACACTCCCTCCAGGGAAGAACCCTCGTGGTTTGAGACCTAATGAAATTTGGCAAATGGATGTGACCCATTATAAATCTTTTGGTCGTCTATCTTTTATCCATGTCGTGGTAGACACCTTTTCAGGATTCACATTTGCAATGCCAGCAGCAAAAGAGACAGCCCGAGTGGTAACTAAATTCCTTATACAAGCATTTGCAATTATGGGTGTGCCACAAGAAATAAAAACAGACAATGGACCTGCATATACTTCTAAACATTTTACACACTTTTGTGCACAGTATAAGATTTTACATACCACGGGCATACCCTTTAATCCTCAAGGGCAGGCAATAGTAGAGAGAAGAAACAGAGATATTAAGACACTCCTCCAAAAACAAAAGAAAGGGGGAGCCACGGGTAACCCTAGAGAACTTCTAAATTTAGTTCTCTATACCATTAATTTTTTAATTTTTGACAAAGATGCACTGGCTCCAGCAGACAGGTTTTATAACCCACTGGAAGGGCAGTGTCCAGTGCGAGCAGCTCCACTGTCTTTAGATAATCTCCAAGTGATGTGGAGAGACCCAGAAAGTGGTGAATGGAAGGGACCAGATAGGTTAACTGCTTGGGGGAGAGGGTTTGCTTGTATCTCTACAGATGGAGAAGGAATCAGATGGGTGTCAACGAGCCGTATTCGCCTTGTCCATTGGAGAGAGACAGAGCAGACCCTTGAAACGAAGGAGAAGACCCAAGAAACATCGGGTGGTTCCATTGCTGACTGTGCCCACCACTGAAAGAACCTGGCAGTTATGGCGTTTGACCCATGGACATCAAAAACTGTTGGACTTGAAAATCCTCAGGAATCATTGGATTCTCTGAGACATCATAAGGCTATTGTAGGACTGAAAGTACTCAGGAATCATTGGATTCTCTGAGGCATCATAAGACTGTTGTTGGACTTCAAAACCTTGTGGGGATCATTGGATTCCCTAACATATAAAAAGACTGATGTAGGACTTCAAAAACTTGTGGGGATCATTGGATTCCCTAACAGTGAAGCAATGGACAATAGATTGGTTTTGGACTATCCATTGGTTGCTGAAGAAGGTGTATGTGTGACTGATGTTTACATACCCTCCTTCTAGGACTTCTGGAAATCTCTTACAATACCATGTTGATTTATATTGTTTGTTATATCACTACTTGCATGTACAATTCCTGTTTGTTACACCACATCGAGTCTGCACTGACTGTGGGGAGAGTCACCACTAATAGCCTCTGCGTTACTGCTATGTGCTTGTGTAATAACTCCCATGTTGATGGGTTTGTGCATACTTGTCTCTAATAAGGCCCTTCAATCCAGAAACCCGCTAGCAAATCCCCACTTCTCTTTGGTGTTTTTCATCTCCCTTCCTGAGATGTCAGGGAGGGCGTGATTATCTCCTTTTTAGTGCTTTCATCTCCCCTCCTGAGAAGTCAGGGGGGGCGTGATCACCTCCTTTTTGGGGTTCTCACCTCCCTGAAAAGTCAGGGATGGCGAGACCTCCTGTGGTCTAAAACAAAAGAAAGTGGGAGATGTAAAGGGCTAGAACTGAGCAATGCACTTGGATAATGAAGCACGTGAGACTAATTGCCAATTGGACAGTTCCCTATTAACTTGTTTGAAGGTTGACCCTCCCCAGCTGTTCTCTGCTGACTTGATTGGTGGGACAAAGAGGGGGAAGTGACTTGTGTGGGAGGAGGAAGAGAAACTTGGGTGGTGGAACTCACGCTCTCTCGCACTTGTGACCTGGCGTTGGAGACGAAGGAAAAGATCTAGAATAAAGACATTTAGTGATCCTGACTCCTGCTGATTTCTGGGAAGATAGAGTTCCAGCAAGAGACCATTTGTGGGGAAGCTGTTTGTCAATTAGATAACATTTATTAAGTATCTACTACGTGCCAGGAACATCCCCAAACACTGGGCATGCAAAGAAAGGCAAAAGTAAACAATAAGAATTTTTACAAGGACTCACAGTCCAATGTGGGAGACAATTTGCAAACAGCTATGTACAAACAAGCAATATACAAGATAATTTAGTAGTAGTCTCACAAGGAAAACCTTAAGATTATGGAGGTCTGTGAGAGGTTTCTTGTCAGCTGATCCTTGAAGAAATCCAGGGAAGCTTCCCGGGGGGGGGGGGGGGGTGGGGGTGGGAAGGGGATAAGAAGGGAAAAAGTTCCAGGTCTGGGTGCCATTCAAAAATACTCAAGAGCTAGGAGATGGAATGTCTTGCTGAATGAACAGCATGGAGGTCAGTGTTACTGGATCAGAAGGTATATGGAAGGAAATAAGAGTAAGATAGGAAGAAGTAAATTAAGAAGGGCTTTAAATTCTGATTTCCAAATTTTACTTCACCTTAATCTGTGAGTTCCTTAAAAAAAAATGTTGAAATAAATTAATCCTTATTTTAAAGGCACTCAGAGAATCTTCTAAATGAAAGATTTTTTTTTTTGGACAAATTCATTAAGGCAAATGCCAGTGACTGAATAAATAGTCTTTGTGGAAAATATCCTAGGGAAATATCAGGGAACAGGACCTTGTCCATAGGAAAACAGGAGGCCCCAAGGCCTGGTGATTGACACAGGATAAAGATGTTGGAAGACACAAAGGTTCAGGATTATGCTCATCTGGAATAATCTGTGAAGAAAGAACAAAAGACAAAGAAAGGGCCCTAAGGCTAGAGGGAGATGTTATCTGTGGAACAGAACAGATAATCCTCTAATCCAGTGGGCTCTCAGAATAGTGTGTTATTATTCATCTGCTAGCTCCTCAACTTTGGGTCATCATAAAAACCACTTACTTTCCACCACCTTGTCCCTTTTTATCTTTCTTTCTTTATTGGACACTGCTCATCTCCACCTTAGACTTGGACTTAGGTGTTCAGCAAAGCCAGCTTTGCTGTTGTTCACACACTGTACTCCATTTTCCCTCATCATACATATGCACAGACTGTGTGTATGCTTGGAATTCACTCCCTTTTTACCTCCATCTATTGCAATTCATGGATTCCTTTAAGAATCAGTCTAATCATCACCTTTGTGAGGGCTTTCCTAATTTCTCTGGCAGCTAGTGTTTCTTCACTTCTTAACCCAAGGTTACCTCACAGTTGTTTGTGAGGATGTAATTGTGTTTTTGCAGTTTATCTTCTAATATATGAGCATGTTCTCTTCCCTTTAAAACGTAAGCTGCATAAGAGCAATTCCACTTTGTCTGCATATGGCTAATATCTATACAGTGCCTCTATAAAATATAACAGGTACTTAAGAAATCCTTGTTGATTGACTGATAGAGAACTTCTGCAAATCATTTTATGTCCTTTATCTCACTAGATTCCCACAAAAATCTTATTAAGTAGCTTCTATTCTGATTCCCATTTTACAGATGAGAACAGTGAGGTTCAGGCAGGGTAAATGACTTGTCCAGAGTCATATTAGTACATATCTGAGACAGAAATAGAACTCAAGTCTTCCTGGTGACAAGTTCAGCTTTCCATTTGCCATCTCATGGTGCCTAGCCATGGCAAAGGGAGGATGAATGAGAACATGTTGAAAAATAGCTATCCAGGATAGGTAGTGAGAAAGAGAAAAAATAAAGAAAAAAAGGAAATAAAGAAAGAAGGGAGATAATGAAGGAACAAAGGAAGAGAAGGAAGGACAGAAGCGGAAATGGAGGGGGCAACAGGAAGGAAAGAATGATGGAGGGGAGAGAACAAAAGAAGGGAAAGAGGAAAGAAGGAAGAAAGGAAAGCAGCGATGAAGGAAGGGAGCCATCTAAAAGCAGAACTATCTACTCAGGTAGATTGTGAGCTACCCATCACTGGAGACTGGACTTCAACCAGAGACTGAAAGATAAAAGTTTTTTGAGTTGTTATTAAATTGAAATTGTATAGAAGGATATTTCTGATCAGTGGTGGAGTGAAGTAGGTGACCTTTGAAGTTCCTTCTAACTATGAGGATTCTAAGGGGAGTTCTTTGTAGTGTTCTCTTTGATTTTCTGGAGGTCTTGGAGCAGTCTTCATTTCAGCAAATTAATCACCACAAAATTAGCCAGGCATCAAAGTCCAATCCTAGCCTGGGGTCCAGCTAGTTTTCTTGAGGCCCTTCAGAGTAGCCTTGGTCTCAGTGGGGGAAGCAGATGGAAGACAGGTCTGCCACCATGGTGTATGAGATGGAGTGAATGAATCTCTGTGAGTCTTGGGCTTCAGCCTCCAGCCACCACAAATGTGGAGTGAATCTGTCTCTGAGTCCCACCCTGGCTGCTTTTGTCCCAGTTTATATGCTCTATTATAATTAGATCATTTACAGTATGCTGAGTACAAACCAATCATTATATCACTAGGGAACCATTATTTGTTGTAAGATTAAATCAATCATATTGAACTAAAGAACTATTCAGTAGCACGCTAAACTAGATAACCATTGTCTTATCAATTCCACTGAATTAGCACTTTGTAAGAATCCTTGTTTCAAGTACAAGAGTTCTGGCCCATAACAGTTCATAATTTAGAAAATCCAAGAGTTTGGAAGTATTTCAAAAGTTTGCAAAATCCTGCCATGATACATGAATACCTTCCAAAGAATGTTTGACAAATGTTCACTCAAACTTTGAGAATCACTTAGGATTGAGACTTTATCATCCCATAAGACAAATTATTCCAGGGGTGAATAGCTCAAATTATTGAAAAAGCTGTTCCTTATATAAAACTCAAATCTACCTGTAACTCCGCTTGTTTTTATCTTGTTCTCTCTTACAAATATGATTCCTTTTCCATGTGATCCCTGAAGGCAATGATTATCTTCCCTCTAAGAAATCTCTAACAAAACATCTCTAGTTTCTTCAAGAGAATTTGACAGAAGAGTATGCTATTTACCTTACAGTTTGGTAATTTTTGGAGCTCTTTCTTATAATTCTGAATTTGACAAATTTCAACAAATATGACCATTTTCTTATACAAAGAAGAACAAAAAATGATTGTTTATAACACTAAGAATCTCTATTATATAGAGTTGGAATTTTAAAAAAATTTCTATTCAATTTGACTTGGTAATTCTAAAAGATTAGAATTACTCCTCCACTTCTGGCTTTCCCCTTCTGAACTTCCTTATTATCTCTTCTGTGTATTTTTTAAAAATGTTTTTTTCTTGTTTTGAATGTCCTTTCTAAAATGTACTTAAACCTGATGTAATATATGTCTGGCTATGATAGCAAAAAATGGGATTATCACTTCTCTATACCAATGTGAATCCACAATACGATTATAGTAATTGTTTTAATTGTCACATTATGCTATTGACTTTCATGGAATGTGCAGTCAAATAACTCTGATTCCTCTTTCACCTTCTCTAATTCAAAATTTCAGGTCTTTTTGTTTACTTCCTCATATCTTATATTTATGCAGTAGATGTGGTAACTTACAGACAAGATCATAATTTTTCTTTTTATTTATTTATTTTAAACTTATATCCAAAATAGTAAAAAAAAATTCCATGTGTATAACAGAGCATAAGAAAGGATTCAAAATATTATACAATGAATTTCCATTTCAGAAAAGCCTATACAATAAATATTACTTTAAAACTGTCCATCTTTTCTTTCCTTCCTTGTAAGTTTTCTTTACTCTATTGTATACTTTTTACATTACTTTTTCCCCCTTTTCCCCAATCTAGAAAACCACAATAAAGTGTGTACACTCATGTGTGTATATACATACATATACACAGAAACTCATATATACACATATACATATATATAGAAAGATATTTATAACCATATATATATATATATATATATATATATATACACACATATAATTCATAGAGATCTAAGTAAGACCATACTATGCTTGTTTTTCCTCTCTTTCTTTAAAGGTGGATGATAATCCATGAATTAGGCTTATAATTTAAAAAGCTAGAAAAAGGACAAATAAAAAACCCTCAATTAAATGCCAAATTTGAAATTTTAAAAATAAAAGTGAAGATTAATAAAATTGAAAGTAAGAAAACTATTGAATTAATAAATAAAATTGAGAGTTGGTTTTATTAAAAAAACAACAAAATAGATAAACCTTTAGTTAATTTTATTAGAAAAAGGGAAGAAGAAAATCAAATTGTTAGTGTCAAAAATGAAAAAGGTGAACTTTCCACCAAGGAAGTGGAAATTAGAGTAATAATTAGGAATTATTTTGCCCAACTTTGTGTCAATAAATTTGATAATCTAAGGTAAATGGAGGAATACTTGCAAAAATATTGATTGCCCAGATTAACAGAAGAGGAAATAAATTACTAAAATAGTATCATTTTAGAAAAAGAAATAGAAAAAGCCATCAACCGTTAACTCCCGCTGCTCACCTCAGCAGGGTCAACTAGCGTCTTACCTTCACCAGATCTTGGAACATCACGACTTTGATTATCTGAATGGAGAAGAGGTCCCCCACAGAACACCTGATACACACGAATATGCAGCAACAAATCTTTATTCTCTACATTACTTCACTACATTCAGATCCCTCAATCCTAATGCTCTAATCCTAAAGCATAATGAATCTAAATCTACTCTCTCCTCCCCTTTCTGCGACCCCTTTTTCTATAGTCCCCAGGTCATGTGTCAGAGAGTGTCAGAGCCAGGTCCATAATCAAGAGTGAGGAGGGTTTCCACCTCCTTGAATGAGGCTTACTCAATGCTGTCAACACCCTGTTGGGCTCAGGCAGAGTAAGCCTCTGAGTACCTCAAACTCTGCTCTTGAGATTTGTCCTCGACCCTAACAACTCCCTTTTCTTGTTTAGTGGGGTCTGCTTAGGGGAATCATAGTATTCTTCAAATGAGTTACCGCTCCCCTTATAAGTTGTATTACAATTGTAAAGATACAAGGCAACAATGGTGTAAGTATGATTATGAAGATAGTAGGTGTCAGTATTGTTGACAGGCAGGAAAAATGCATATGATCAGAAATCCATTTAACAAAATTTCCAGCAGTAGAAGATGGAATAGTAAAATTATTAGACAACTGAGATATTTCTAATGCTAAACGTGCTAATTCCTCTATCTGATTGGAAACATTAGCTGCTAACAATGCACCTTGTAAATATTCAGATATACTACTTCATAGTGCAGGAAAAGCAGAATCAGTATAATTCAATGGAAGAGGTGTAACATACAAAGGTTTATACTTATAGTGACATGAAAGTTGCTAGAATTCTAATAGTAGGTAACAAAGTACCTCCCAGGAGCTGAGACGCATTGACCCCAAAATGTGGAGCAGGTTCACCCCATCCTACAAGATGTAATACTAGAGGATGAGTAATTACAGCCCATGTCCAATGCCCTTCTTGGTCAGCAGCAACATCTTGAGCCTTTGTTAGCACTGTCCAGTCCTGCATTGGAACCCCAACTGTTCCTGGAATTTTGACCTCAGCTCAAGAAATGTAAATGCAAATAGTAGTTGCACCATAATCTCCTTATTCTTTCTTTTCATCACTCTGTTTCTCTTGCTTCTGGGTTTCCTCCGCCTTCTTCTCAGCTTTTTCTGCATCTTCTCCCACTGTCCTGATTCTCTTGGTTGGTACCCATTGTTTTTCTCCGGTATCACCTGCAATGAAAAGAACATATTGCAGACCCCAAATCTTAACCATCCCTGGACCTGCCCAAGTTCCATCTTCTTTCTTCCATAGAACTTTTTTACCCCCTTTAGAGTGATCTTTCTGTATATGTGTAGGCCATTGTTTCTCATAAGTGTGCCAAAATTGAATTAAATCATCATCTTCAAATTGCATGTAATTATATGTGAACACTGCTTTATCCAGTGCACTCTGAGTAAGGCGCCCTTTTGGCCTTCCCCACAACACTCCCTTTTCTTATTTAACAAAGATTGTCTTACGGGACCTATTGGCACGTTCAACAATGGATTGACCCTTAGGATTATATGGAATATCTGTTACATGAGAAATACTAAATTCAGAACAGAAAGACTGAAAACCTTTAGAAGTATAAGGACCACCATCTGCTTCCACCTGTTGGGGGACCCTAATTGCTACAAAACAATGATACAATGTGTCAAAACATGTTTTAAGGCTTCTCCAGGTTGAAGAATAGCTAATAAACATTTTGAATGAGTATCCATAGTTACATGGATGAACTGTGACTTCCAATGAGTAACATCCATTTGCCAAATATCATTAAGCCTGTCACCTCTTGGATTATGAGTTGGATCAGATTTATGTGGAGCAAAGGGAATACACTTTAAACATCTTTTAACTATCTCTGTTGTCTTTTGTTTACAGTTACCATACAATCTGCTTAAAGATCTAGCTGATAAATGAAGATTATCATGTGTTATCTGAGCAGCTTCCATTGTACTAAGTATATTACAATTGTAAAATGCAGCATCAGCCATCCTGTTACCTTTAAATATTGGACCTCTGCCATCTGTATGTGAATGTACATGCATAATATATAGGTGATTTCAAAGCAAGTAATGCTTGTTGCGTTTGGTAAAGTAATTGAGCAATAGTAGATTGGCGGATATTAATAATAGAATTAGGCAATTTTTTTTTTACCACTAAGTGTGCATATTGGCTATCTGTGATTAAATTAAAAGGAGAAGATACATGTTGTAAAACAAATAACATGGCATAAAGTTCATTCTTCTGAGTGGAATCATATTGAGTAGACAATACCTTTAAAGTGTTGGTAGAGGGTATATAAAAGCTTGCTCTATGATCCTTAGTAGCATCAGTAAAAATATTTGGTCCTTTAACAGGAATCTCACTAATCACAGAATGTTGAACATCTATAGAAAGTTGTTTATAAAACTGAGCAGGCTTTAGGCAGTTAACATGTGTAAGAGAACAAAAATGGTTCCCACTTATCTGTTTCAATAAGATGAGCAAATTGGAAAGGTGACATTGATAAATGAATAACTGGAGGTTTACCTATTAACCATACTCCTCTCTGAACTACTTCTGAAAGAAATTGATATATAGCTTGATATTTATGTGTGAAAATCTTTAAAGGCTTTTGAGGATAAATCTATTCTAAAACACCTGCATCTTAAAAAAAGACTCCAAAGAAAGGAGAATCTTGTAAAAGAGCAAATTTCATAGGAAGTAAAGGATCTCATCCTAACTGTATCCATACCCATATTCTTCATAATTTGGTGAATAGTTTGTTGTACTTCCTCAGTCCATTCTCTAGGAGAATTTAACTCTGAGGAGCCTTTAAGTATATCATAAAGAGGATGCATCAATGAAGTAGGAATAGAGACAGTTGCTCTTATCCATTGAATGTTCCCTATCAGTTTTTGAAAATTATTTAAAGTTTTGTATGCTTCTATCTGTATCCTAGATGATTCTCGAGTTATATAACTTTCCTTAAGAATGTGTCCTATGTAATGAAATGGAGGTTCAGTTTGTATTTTTTCTGGGGCCACTATTAATCCATACCTAGCTAATTGTCCTGTCATTAAATTCAATAGAGTCTGTATTTGTTTTTCTGTGGGGGTTGCTAATAACATATCATCCATGTAATGAAATATTGTGTATTTTGGGTATTTTTTTATAATTTTTTTTCACAGTATATATGCATGAGTAATTTTTAAATAATATTATCCCTTGTATTCATTTTTCCAAATTATCCCCTCTCTCCCTCTGCTCCCTCCCCTTGATGACAGGCAATCACATACATTTTACACATGTTACGATGTAACCTAGATACAATATATGTGTGTAAATACCATTTTCTTGTTGCACATTAAGTATTAGATTCCGAAGGTACAAGTAACCTGGGTAGATAGACAGTAGTGCTAACAATTTACATTCACTTCCCAGTGTTCCTTCTCTGGGTGTAGTTATTTCTGTCCATCATTGATCAACTGGAAGTGAGTTGGATCTTCTTCATGTTGAAGATATCCACTTCCATCAGAATATATCTTCATACAGTATTGTTGTTGAAGTGTATAGTGATCTTCTGGTTCTGCTCATTTCACTCAGCATCAGTTCATGTAAGTCTCTCCAAGCCTCTCTGTATTCCTCCTGCTGGTCATTTCTTACAGAGCAATAATATTCCATAACCTTCATATACCATAATTTACCCAACCATTCTCCAATTGATGGACATCCATTCATCTTCCAGTTTCTAGCCACTACAAAAAGGGCTGCCACAAACATTTTGGCACATACAGGTCCCTTTCCCCTTCTTAGTATTTCTTTGGGATATAAGCCCAATAGCAGCAATGCTGGATCAAAGGGTATGCACAGTTTGATAACTTTTTGGGCATAGTTCCAAATTGCTCTCCAGAATGGCTGGATTCTTTCACAACTCCACCAACAATGTATTAGTGTCCCAGTTTTCCCACATCCCCTCCAACATTCATCATCATTTGTTCCTGTCATCTTAGCCAATCTGACAGGTGTGTAGTGGTATCTCAGAGTTGTCTTAATTTGCATTTCTCTGATCAGTAGTGATTTGGAACACTCTTTCATATGAGTGGATATAGTTTCAATTTCATCATCTGAGAATTGTCTGTTCATATCCTTTGACCATTTATCAATTGGAGAATGGTTTGATTTCTTATAAATTAGGGTCAATTATCTATATATTTTGGAAATGAGACCTTTGTCAGAATCTTTAACTTTAAAAATATTTTCCCAATTTGTTACTTCCCTTCTAATCTTGTTTGCATTAGTATTGTTTGTACAGAAACTTTTTAGTTTGATGTAATCAAAATCTTCTATTTTCTGATCGATAATGATCTCTAGTTCTCCTCTGGTCATAAATTCCTTCCTCCTCCACAGGTCTGAGAGGTAGACTATTCTCTGTTCCTCTAATCTATTTATTATCTCATTCTTTAAGCCTAAGTCATGGACCCATTTTGATCTTATCTTGGTATATAGTGTTAAGTGTGGATCCATATCTAATTTCTGCCATACTAATTTCCAGTTTTCCCAACAGTTTTTTCCAAATAATGATTTTTTATCCCTAATGTTGGTATCTTTGGGTTTGTCAAAGATTAGGTTGCTATAGATGTATCCTTTTTTGTCCTTTGTATCTAATCTGTTCCACTGATCGACCGGTCTATTTCTTAGCCAATACCAAATGGTTTTGGTGACTGCTGCTATATAATATAGCTTTAGATCAGGTACACTTAGACCACCTTCATCTGACTTTTTTTTCATTAGTTCCTTTGCAATTCTCGACTTTTTATTCTTCCATATGAATTTTGTTGTTATTTTTTTCTAGGTCATTAAAATAGTTTCTTGGGAGTCTGAATGGTATAGCACTAAATAAATAGATTAGTTTAGGGAGTATTGTCATCTTTATTATATTCGCTCAGCCTATCCAAGAGCACTGAATGTCTTTCCAATTATTTAAATCTGACTATTTTTGTGGCAAGTGTTTTGTAATTTTTCTCATATAATTCCTGACTATTCTTTGGTAGATGAATTTCCAAATACTTTATACTCTCAACATTTGTTTGGAATGGCATTTCTCTTTGTATCTCTTGCTGTTGATTTTGTTGGTGATATATAAAAATCCTGAGGATTTATGTGGATTTATTTTGTATCCTGCCACTTTGCTAAAATTCTGAATTATTTCTAATAGCTTTTTAGCAGAGTCTTTGGGATTCTCTAAGTATACCATCATGTCATCTGCAAAGAGTGATAATTTGATTTCCTCATTTCCTACTCTAATTCCTTGAATCTCTTTCTCGGCTCTTATTGCCAAGGCTAGCGTTTCTAGTACTATATTGAATAGTAATGGTGATAGTGGGCAACCTTGTTTCACTCCTGATCTTACTGGGAAAGGTTGCAGTTTATTTCTATTGCATATTATGCTTACTGACGGTCATAAATATATGCTCCTGATTATTCTAAGGAATAGTCCATTTATTCCTATAATCTCAAGCGTTTTTAGTAGGAATGGATGTTGGATTTTGTCAAATGCTTTTTCTGCATCTATTGAGATGATCATATGGTTTTTATTAATTTGATTATTAATATGGTCAATTATATTAATAGTTTTCATAATATTAAACCAGCCCTGCATTCCTGGTATAAATCCTACTTGATCATAGTGTATTATCCTGGGGATGATTTTCTGAAGTCTTTTTGCTAATATCTTATTTAAGATTTTAGCATCAATATTCATTAAGGAAATTGGTCTATAATTTTCTTTCTCAGTTTTCGCTCTACCTGGTTTAGGTATCAGTACCATGTCTGTGTCATAAAAGGAGTTTGGTAGGACTCCTTCATCCCCTATATTTTCAAATAGTTTATATAGCATTGGGGCTAATTGTTCTTTAAATGTTTGGTAGAATTCACATGTAAATCCATCTGGTCCTGGGGATTTTTTCCTGGGGAGTTGATTAATAGCTTGTTCTATTTCTTTTTCTGAAATGGGACTATTTAAGCAATTTATCTCCTCCTCTGTTAATCTAGGAAGCCTATATTTTTGGAGGAAGTCATCCATTTCACTTAAGTTATCACATTTATTGGCATAAAGTTGGGCAAAGTAACTCCTTATTATTTCTCTAATTTCCTCTTCATTGGTGGAAAGATCCCCCTTTTCATTTGTAAGACTAACAATTTGATTTTCCTTTCTTTTTTCTGATCAGATTTACCAAAGGTTTATCTATTTTATTGGCTTTTTCATAAAACCAACTCTTGGTTTTATTTATTAATTCAATAGTTTTTTTACTTTCAATATTATTGATTTCTCCTTTTAATTTTTGTATTTCAAGTTTAATTTTTGGTTGGGGGTTTTTAATTTGGTCTTTTTCTAGCCTTTTAAGTTGCAGGCCCAATTCATTAATCTTCTCTTTCTCTATTTTGTTCAAATAAGCCTCTAAAGAGATAAAATTTCCCCTTATTACCGCTTTAGCTGCATCCCACAGATTTTGGTATGCTGTCTCATCATTGTCATTATCTTGGGTGAAATTATTAATTGTTTCTATAATTTGCTGTTTCACCCAGTCATTGTTTAAGATGAGATTATTCAGTTTCCAATTACTTTTTGGTCTATTTACCCCTAACTTCTTACTGAATGTAGCTTTTATTGCATTGTGATCTGAGAAGAAGGCATTTATTATTTCTGCCTTCCTACATTTAATTTTGAGATCTTTATGTCCTAATATATGGTCAATTTTTGTATAGGATCCATGAACTGGGGTATTGTTTTCTAATTGGATTTATTATTATATCAACATACCATTGACATAAGGTTGGACTATTAGCCATACCCAGAAGGAGAACTTTCCACTGAAATCTCTGAGCAGGCTGTTGTAAATTAATTGAAGGCACAGAAAAGCAAAATTTTCTCTGACTGCTGAATGTAAGGGAATACAATAAAAGCAATCTTTAATGTCTATAATTGCAATATGATACTCCACAGGTATAATGATAGGTGAGGGTATTCCTGGCTGTAGAGCCTCTATTGGGTGCATAATTGAATTGATAGCTCTTAAATCTGATCCATTTTATTTTTTATACTGCTAGCTTAACAATGGCCCCTAATAGTTTGTTTGTAGGGTGATTCCCATCTCAAACATTATATCCTCGCCCCATAATGAAGCTGATAGCCCTGAAATCACCAGGGGTTGGCACCTCACTTGTTGATCATCTACTTCCCATTTTAAGCTTAACTGTGAGCATGCTCTCACTCTGCCTGCTTCTAAGGGCCATGGAGCAGGCCATTCTTCTTCCCTAATCACAGACACATCAGCCCCAGCATCTAACATGCCCATGGAATGCCTTCAACTAATATTTTTAACATTGGGAGTTGGAGATTAATGGGTTGTGTCAAAGCAATTTGCACAGAGGAAATAGCAGAGGGATTTCCTCTGGTATCCAATTTCAATGGAATAGCTCCAGCTACTGGATCTTGAGGTGATAGTAGTGGAAAATTCATGGGGATTGGTTATTGAGAAACAATTTTTCCCCAGGATATAACACAGTTTTATAAAGTATAATTGGGGATGGACCAGGAAGACCTACAATCAAACATCTTCCTCCACTCTTCTGAATCTGAACATCAATAGTAGAGAATGGAGGAATAGTTATTCCCCACTTTTAAGAGGTGGAACTCGGCTTGATACTGATCTGTTGGGGTCTTTGATTCTGCCACTTTTGTATTTCCTCCATTAGATGGCATTGCAACATAGGCAGACACGCTTGGTTGCCAAACTTTCTGCAATTTATCATAGATGTCATTTACTTGTGTTTGGAGGTCTTGGAGATTACCACCGAAATCACCTAACCCCTCCCACTCGGATTAGCTCCTGGTTGGCAAACATTTTGCTTTTCTTCTGTTCCCACTGAACCATTTTGTTTTTCTTCTGTGCCTGGCAACGTAGCTGTGTTTTTCCTCAAACTTACTTGAAAGAGCCCCTTGGGCCCCCTCCTCCTTTCTTTCCCTTCCCCTTCCTATGCTTTTTCTTGCCTGTAATTTTCCACTCCCTCCTTGTTGCCAGTTCTTTTATCCCTCCATTTACTTAATGATGGATACAAAGGCTGTCTTTTAGGGAGAATTCTTTTTTCTAAAGGTTCTAAAAACTTTTCTTCCTCTGATTCTTCTGCCATTGAATCACCCATCTGTGTAATTTCTGTAATTAATGTTTTGGGATGCCCTGGACCACCACAGATGGCTGCTTTTACAATTCCATAAATTGTAAAATTGAATTCAGTTAACATTCTAGGAGACTCCTCTGCATATGCAGTCATTTGATACCCCACTGTGGTCCATCGAGCACCATCCAACCCTATATATTCTAGCCAGGGGAAAGTCTTCCAAATCCTATCCACAAAGGTTCTGCAGTCTTTTAAATGCACACTAACTCCTTGCCCTTTAGCTAATTTATACACCTAACACGTATGTATTTATACATCTAACATATTACATCAGGTTTAAGTGCATTTTAGAAAGGACATTCAAAAAAACCCATTTTTAAAAAAATACACAGAAGAGATAAAAAGGAAGCTTAAAAGGAGACAGCCAGAAGTGGAGGAGTAATGCTAATCTTTTGGAATTACCAAGTTAAATTGAATAGAAATCATTTTCATTTTCATCGGGCTTGATAATGGGAAGCAAAATCATCTGTCCCATGTCTACTCTACTCAGACTTCTCACTTAATTAATTGTGAGGCTGTGGAGCTTCCAAACAAGGCTTTCAATTCCATCTTTCCAGTCCCTGTTCGGGCCACCAGCAGGCCACTCCCTCTGCTCACCTCAGCAGGGTCAACTAGCGTCTTACCTTCACCAGGTCTTAGGACATCATGGCTTCCATTATCTGAATTGAAGAATGACCTCAAGAGGTCCCCCACAGAACACTTGATACACACAAATATGCAGCAACAAATCTTTATTCTCTACATTACTTCACTACATTCAGTTCCCTCAATACTAATGCTCTAATCCTAAAGCATAATGAATCTAATCTGCTCTCTCCTCCCCTTTCTGCAACCCCTTTTTCTATAGTCCTGAGGTCACTTGTCAGAGAGTGTCAGAGCCAGGTATATAATCAATCAAGAGTGAGGAGGGTTTCCACCTCGTTGGATGAGGCTTACTCAATGCTGTCAATGCCCTGTTGGGTTCAGGCAGAGTAAGCCTCTGAGTGCCTCAAACTCTGCTCTTGAGATTTGCCTTTGACCCTAACAATAAATTCCCTGAGAAAAAATCTCAGGGCCAGATTTATTTACATGTGAATTCTATCAAACATTTAAAAAACAACTAATTCCAATATTATACAAACTGTTTTTAAAAATAGGTAAAGAAGGAGTCCTACTACATTCCTTTTATGACACAGATATGGTCACAAAGTTAAGTAAGTGAAGTAAGAAGAACCAGAATTTTATCATGCATAGTACCAGCAATATTTTAATGATGATCAGCTGTGAAAGACTTGGCCTCTTTGAGTAATACAATGATCCAAGACAATTTCAAAAGACTCATGATAAAAAATGTTATCTAATTCTAGGAAGAGAACTGATGAACTATAAATACAAATTGAAGTATAATTTTCTCACTTTATTTTTCATGCTTTCAAAAATTTTGGCTTATATGGAAATGTTTTGCATAATTTCACATGTATAATTGATATCACATCATTTGCCTCTTAAATACATATAAAATGGTTTGGGAGGGAAAGAGAATTTATACCTCCAAATTTAAAAAAGAAAAGAATATTAAAAACAAACAATCAAAATGTAAAAATATATTTTAAAAATCTGAAAAAATTTAAAAATACCAAAATTGATATTATAGAAACAATGTTGATATAGAGTAACCTATACTTGAAGTCAAGCCTTGAGTTCAAATCCTGATTTGAGCATTCATTAGATAACTCAGTTTCAGTTATCATAATTTAAAATGGAAGGGTCTCCAATGGAAGAGGGGGATAAAAACAGTAGCCCTTCCTATCTCATAAGATTGTCCTTGGATAAAATGCTTTATAAGCCTTTGAATAGTATACTCCTGGTGGTTATTATCATCTATGGGGCAATAATCTTTTGACTTCCTTTTTATTCAATAAGCTCCAACTAGCTCCATATCTAGTAGCAAGAAACCACTCTACACACACTAAAACATGAAATACTCATCTTTAATCATAGGACCATAGATTAAAAGCTGAAAGGGATGTGAGAAACCATCTTGTGAAAGCCCCTCATTTTACAAATAAGGAAGTTGAGGCTAAATAGCTTGCCCAAGGTCATTGGGATCACAAGGGACAGAGGCAGGATGTAAATGTCCTTCCTGTGGCTCTAAACTAATTTTTCTTTCCATTGTACCATGGATCTTGGCAGGAGCCTTCATCCCAGGAATCATTAGTGACATTCAAATCCCTTGTCTCACTACTCATCATATACGATGATTATTTACTTTGGAGACTACTGAAGTAAGACATAGGGCCAGTCATGTGGGCCCCCATCCTTCATCCCCCTTCACAGTCCTACTGTATAAAAGCAGCTGCCTTCTCATAGGTTTTCAGCAGATCTCAGAAGAGAATAGGAACAAGGCTCCAAGTATCCTCACTGAAATAGGTAAAAACTGTGAGTATGGGGTGAAAATACTTCTGAGAAACTTTGTAGGGACGAAAGAGTGGGGATAATTGGGATTTGTTCTCTACTCGGTCCTTGATGCAATGTATAACATTGTCCAAGGTACCTTCTGAGGAAAAGTTTCCTTCTTTGTAGAAATAAAGTGTGAGCATAGCAGCAAACCTACTAGATCTAATGTCAGAGGAACTGGATACAAATGCTGACTCTATTTCTTGTAACTAGTGTGATGTTAGGCAATCCACTTACCTTTTCAGGTATTTAATTTCCTATTCTGTAAAATCAGAGGTGAACTAGATTATGTCTGGATAACCTGTCAGTTCTAAGAAATTCTGACTCTTACTGGTTATACTTTTATTTATATTTATATATGTATATACCTACTTGTTCTGGACAAGTCACTTCACCCCTGCCAGTCTTGGTTTCCTCATCTGTAAAATGAGGATAATAACAACAACTACTTCCCATGAGATTTGAGAGTGTAGAATCAGATTATTTAAGTACTGTGCCAGTCTTAAAGGAACTATACAAATGTTGTTATTATTATTAAATTTATTAATATTATTACTAGCCAGAGTTTCTGGGAAACCACATAGGACAATGGAAAGAATATTGATTGTGGAGTCAAAGAACCTGGGATCAAATCCTAGGTCTTTCACTTATTATCTGTGTGACTACGAGAAAAACTGTGAAACTTTCTTAGCTTGATTTTCCTTATTTGTAAAATGAGTGCTGGACTAGAACACTATGCCTCTAGGAACCACATTTTCCCCTCTGGTGAGGCATCTGAGTTTAAGTGACTTGTCCAGGGTCACACAGCTAGTGTCAAGTATCTGAGGCTGCATTGGAGGAGCACTGGAGGCTGCCTCCAAAGCTGGTGCTCTGTCTGCTGCATCACCTGGCTGGCACCTGTTCATACCTCTAAACTTAGGATCTTACTAGTGTTTCTTTCTTGCCTTTGTAGACCTAGGACCTAGCTCAGGTTCTGATGCATAGTAACCATTTCATAAATGCTTGTTTTTCGGGGTTCCTTCCTTAAAAAGACAGTGAAAATTAGAGGAATGTACTCTAAAAGTAACACTTTTTCTTATGAATACCCAGTTGGTACAGGAAATATTCATTCAGTCCCCAGATGCTTACAACCTCTCCCCTCTCCCTGCAGGAATCAGCCTAAAGATGCTTTCTCTTTGGAGACTCACTCTCTTGTGTGGCCTGCTCATCGGTCCCTCCTACTGCCTGCTAGATTCCATCAAGCTTTTGCCAGGTTTGTTAACTAAGGACGTGGACAACGTAAAAACCAAGCTTCAAGGTGAGTCAATAGAAGTGACAGGTAATGGCACAGGGTAGACAACTCTATCCACCACATCCCATGGCTCCAATTCTAGCAGGTGCCATCAGCTGAAGGATGATGCTTGCTTATGTGCAACCCAACCACCAGATTTTCTGAGGCATAGTTCTCCCTACTCCATATCTTTTCATTGACTAACCTCTATGCCTGGAATTCTCTACCTACTAACCTCTGTCTCCTGGCTTTCTACTTTTCTTCAAAATTCAGTTCAAGGGGCAGCTAGGAGGTGCAGGGGATAGAGCACCAGCCCTGAAGTCAGGAGGACCTGAGTTCAAATCTGACCTCAGACACTTTACACTTCTAGTTGTGTGAGTCTGGGCAACTTACTTAACCCCAATTGCCTCAGCAAAAAACAAAACAAAACAAAAAAAAAACCAAGCTTAGTTCAAGTCCCATTTTTAGGTTTTTCCTCTGCTCAACCAGATGCTAGTGCCTTCTATTTGTGATTGTCTTTCATCTACTCTACATATCTTGTCCGTGCAAAATTATTTTCATGTTATCTTTTTCTTTAAAATGTGAGTCCCCTGAGAAAGGGTTTGTGTTTTTGCTTTTCTTTTTATCCCCAGCCCTTAATAGTTCCTGGCATATAGTAAGCACTTAACAAATGCTTGTCAATTAATGAAAAGAATGGTAGACACATCTGATCTTAGAAAGGAAAAGATGTAATCAAGAGTGTGCTGGAATTGTCTCAATTGCAACTCCTTTTTTCCAATTATATTTTATTTTTCCAAGTACACTCAAATATAGTATCCAACAATGCATTTTTGTAAGCCTTTGTGCTCTAAATTTTTCTCTATTCATTCCACCATTCCTTCCTCCTCAAGACAACAAACAATCTGATATAGGTTAAATACTTGCAATTTTCTTAAACATTTTTTCATATTTGTCATGTTGTGCAAGAAAAATCAGACAAAAAGAGAAAAAAAACATGAGAAAGATAAAAACACCAGACAAACAAATAAACAAAAACCTCCAGAAATGTGAAAATACTATTCTTTGATCCACAGTTAGTCTCCATGGTTCTCTCTCTGGAAGAGATTGGCATTTTCCCCTCCCAAGTCTATTAGAATTGAAAGACAACTCTTAATTTATTAGTGTGACTCAGAAATCTGCATATCATACAGACCAGGACTTGATTGATTGCTTTGCTGATGATCTGAAGTAAGAATGTGATAGAGAAAACTTTAATACTACAGATTAAACATAATAATATTGAACTTACATTTTCTCTAGTTTTCATAGGAAATTGAGGTCTGGCCCAGCTGGATGGCACAGTGGATAGACAAACCAGATCTAGAGTCAAGAAGATCCGAATTCAAACCCATCCTCAGACACTTACTAGCTGTGTGATCCTACATAAGTCACTTATCTGTTTCAGTTTCCTCTTCTGTAAAATGAACTGGAAAAAGTGAATCATTCCAGTATCTTTGCCAAGTAACAGCAAAAACAATAAAATTTCCAAATCCAAATGGGAACTCAACAACAACAAATTAAGGTCTAGAGAGTCCAAGTTACTTGCCAACACCATCCAGGTAATAAGTGATAGAGGAAGGATTCCTCCAGTTCTAATGCTCTTTCCATTACAATGGAAACAAATTGTTGTTGTTCATCTGTGTCTGATTGTTTTTGCAAAGATCTGGGAGCAGTTTGCCATTTCCTTCTCCAGCTCATTTTACAGATGACAAAACGGAAGCAAACAAGGTTAAGTGACTTCTCTAGGAGCACACAAGTAGGAAGTGTCTGAGGCAGGATTTTAACCCAGAAAGAAAAGTTTCTTCACTCCAGGCTTGGTGCTCTGTTTAGATGCCACCCAGATACCCTGACATTGCCTGCTCATACATTTGCAATGATTGATAATGATGAGGAGAAACTGAGGCTCTAAGCTGAGATGGATCAGCTACTTTTCTGGTTGTCTGATTACCTCTCTCTCCTTCTCCAAAGTACCAAACAGTGGGTCCGGTTAGCAAATAATTCACTACTCTATGCTGTGTTAAAACAAAGTCTTTATTGATAATAAAGGAATAGGCAGGCATTTTCCTGACTGGGAATGATAGTAAAGGGATAGAGGGAATGCCAGAACAAAAGTTGGTGGGCACAAGGCAAGGAGACCAAGTGCAAGAAATAGAATTTTAGAGATTCATTTTATACATAATCAGGGCCATAAAACAAAGTTTATATAGAGATGTTATCCAAGAGGTTCCAGAGAGATTTGTAAATAAGACAAGAATTCCTAAAATTCGATTCATTATTTGTCTCAAGTTATCTCTTTTAACCTTTCCTAAGACAGGAATTTCCTATTAATTATTTGTATCTTGGACTATCTCTTTTAACCTCATCAATACTCTTGTTCCCAGTTTCCAATATAGTCGAGCAAATCCCAGTTCCTTTTCTAAAAAATGTGTGAACTCTTTAAGTATTTTCAATTGCCTTTAATTTCTACACACTTCTGAAACATTCATTTCTCTATCCGTTTCTTCTATCAAGGCAGAAAATTCTTTCAATTTCTCTAATCTGAGTCTCTTGGAGTAACCTGCCTCTAATTTCTCCACTGCTCTCTCTTTATAATTTGCTCCTTCCTACATGCTAGGTGGTTGTTGTTCAATAACTATTTATTGATTATTTAATTGTTTTTATTGGCAGTGCTTGGTTATGACCTTTTGGACGAACTGAAGAAAATTGAGCACCCCATAGGACAAATTGTGGAGTCTCTCTTCCAAAGTATTGAGAATCTTACTGGAAAAGCTCGTGATGCTTTCATCTCCAAAGTTATAGCATTCGTGGGGTGAGTTTGGGCCCTTTAGACTTAATGGAATCCTTGTAGAAAGAGAATCCGGGTGGGGGTGATAAGGTTTGAGACTACTCTATCTCCTCATAGATTCTACCACAATAGTTTCCATCTCACTTCAATCCCCAGAAACTTCAAGAAAGATGGATATAAATATGGGATAGAGAATGTAGTAGAAGTTAAGGAAATTATAGAAAACCAGAGGCTAAGGCTTGGGGCAGCTAGATGGTACAGTAGATATAGTGCTAGGACTGAAATCAGGAAGACTCATCTTCCTGAGTTCAAACTTGACCTCAGATATTGCCTAGCTGTGTGACCCTGGACAAGTCACTTAACTCTGTCTGCCTCAGTTTCCTCATTTATAAGATGATCTGGTGGCAAACCAGTCCCGTATCTTTCCAAGAAAACTCCAAATTGGGTCACAAAGAGTCAGACACGACCTTTCTAATTTATAAATTTTTTCTTATATACAATTATGGTTTTGGACTAGACTTTGACCTTTTTTTTCAGTGATGGACACTAGTGGCAGCCTTTTCAGAATTATAGCTTTAATGAGTTAAATAAAATACACAAAATTAAAAAGGAAATCAATTATAATGAAATAATTATGAAAACCCCTCAAAAAATTCACCTTGTTGATAATTGAGTGTTTCTGGTTCTGAGATTTGATGCTCTTTCTTCTGTCTCATGTTGTTTCTTTGTCTTCAAATCCTTGTCGCAGAAAAGAATGACATGTAATGATTTCCTTGGTGTCTGTGTAGGTTAAAGATTGAGGACATAGTATATCTGAACATCAAACCTGAATTGAGTGCTGATGGCAACAGTCTCCTGCTCAGACTGCCTGTTAATGCAGCAGTTACCTTAAAACTGTGAGTGTACATTGGGAAACAGGAGACTTCCTGGGTGACGGCACTGTGGAGTCCTGGTTTGGGGTTAGAGAATGCAAGAACTTTAGTTGAGGACCTTGTTTTGTTTCTAACTTATTTGTCATTTTAGGTCAATGGTTTCTTGTCTCTGGGGCTTAGTCTTCCTCCTAAAGTGAGGGTACTAAAGTAGGCTGGCTTCTTAGATGCCTCCCAGATGAATATTCAGTCAAATTTGGGCCTTTCCTTTAAATTGGTCTCATTCATTCTAGTTATAAGTGAGGACCCCCTCATAATTACTACTGCTAGGAAATATTTCAATGTGAACTATCATTATCCCATGAAAAAGGGATAGATAATGTAATTTCTGGGTAATGTAAACTACTGGTTAAGGGAAATATGGATGAGCACAATGGGAAACGGATATAAATAATATAAACTTGTGGGTAAAGGAAATATTTCTTCTCTCTATAATCAGGAGGTCAGATCAGGTAGCCTTCAGGAGACTTCCTACCTTTGACATTTTATGAGATTAGGCCCCTATCAAAAACTAGCCTCATTTGCCTTGATTAAAATTAATTGTGTAAACTTTTTATGCAAATGTGGAGCATGAGTCACCTTAAAATGTTGTATGGCATTATGTACTGTTAAAAGAAGCCTCAATTATAATCAAAGCAAATAAAACCAGTTTTTGATGAGGGCTACCTAATCCAACTCCTTGATTTTAGAGAGAAGGATCATGTTCTAAGGGAAATTTATGAATTCAGATAATGATGTGGTTATAAAAACTTATGGGTGAGGAAAGAATGTAGAAGATATAAACCTGTGGGTTCTGTGTCTAAATAATTGTATTTTTTCCCCCAGAAATCCTTTAGCTTCAGATCTTATCAAAGCACAGGTTAATCTGGATGTCGTTATACAACTCAAAATTGTGACTGATGACAGGACTGGTCTTCTCAGTGTGACCCTTGGAGAATGTTTAGTTGACCAAAACACTATAAAGATATCTATTTTGAATAGGTGAGCATTATTTTTGATTTGTTTGGTTTTGTTTCTGTCATTTGGGGTTAAAGTAGAAGAGGAACAGAGCCTTGTTCATAAGTTTTCGGTTCTATTTGTTTCTTATTCTTCCATCCCCAACACTAATCTTAGTTTCTACCCCTTCTGAGTCTTAGTTTTTTTTTTTTTTGATAGAGCAGATTTTGATGGGAGAAGGGAAGAGTAAGGAGTGAAGAGAATGATATAGAACAGAGACGCCAGGGTACTAGGCAGTGACCTCGCCATCCTGCCATGCCATGTGACTCTGACCAGTATGAATTCACTTTGCCTCATTCCCCTCCTTGTAAAATCAAGATGGGGTTTGCTTCCCTCCAAAGCTAATGTGAAACTCAAGGAAGATCCTACATGAAGAAAGACAAGTGAGAGAGTTCAGCAAATTTAAAGGCATGGGATGTAATTGCTAACTGCTCAAGGTCCTGTTTAAGATGTGTGATGGCTCTGGATGCTCCGGTCCATTTAACATCTGTGGTTCTGACATCTCTCTTTAAAAGTTCATTTGTATTGCTTTGTAATTTGTATTGCTAACAACCTTCTTAGAGGCCTTCAGTCAATGGACTTTTTGGCATCAGGTGTGCCCTTGGGTATATTCAATGGATGGCCCCTAACACTGTTATGTCTCACTCTCTCTTTTTATTAGTTCTGTAAGTCTGATGGCTAATATATTGGAGAAGTTAGATGGTGTTCTAAAGAATTTATTGCCTTCTCTAATGCAGAAACAGGTAGGTCCTGAGTATTTTCTTCTGGATATTAAATTCAATAAACATTTTACTAACTGCTAATACCAGGAACCTTATGGCCTATGGTAGATACAGAGATAAAAAATGGCATGGTCCATTTCATCAAGGAATTTACAAGCTATTAGGTAGATGAGATGTGACATGCATATATCTTTCTATCATCTATATATCTAAATATATTTCTATCTTTCTACCACTGTGATAAGAGGTAAAGAAGGGAATTTTGGACAGAGAAGAAGTTCAGGGAAAATGCTCTCCCAAATTTAGAAGGTAAAGATCAATTTTACCTGAAATGGTGTTGGAAGGAAAAGTATAATATTTGTACATATTTAATCTAACTAAGATTACTTCTTGTTTTGGGGAGGGGGTAGGTAAGGGTGGGAGGGAATAAAATTTAGAACAAAAAGTTTTATAAAAATGAATGTTGAAAACTATCTTTACATATATCTGGAAAAATAAAATATTACTAAAATACTATCTAGACATAGAGAACAGCCTTTATAATTTAAGAGGCTGAAGAAAGCAGGAATAGCATTGGGTTGAACAACATCTGTTGTTGTTTGTCCCTCATTCTTGAAGACCATGACATCAGGCGAATTGGATTTAAGTAAGGGAGGGTGTGCAAGGTCACCTGCCTCACTTTCCCCTCCAGAGTCATCTTGGTTCAATAGCCAGTTATAAATCAGGATGACTGGAGATGGCCCTGAATGCAATGGAAGACGGTGGTCTTTTTAAGCTAAAGTCTTCACTAGGTCTCAGTTTGACTGAGGCCACACCCGTTCACAGATTGAGGCTAGCTAGAAATTGAGGCAAATAATCTCCTCTTTCATCTAGTCAAATATATATATATAAAAGGGGAAGATCCTCAAGTATGTGTAGTACATATATCCCTTCCACATCCCTTTCCTATCATGGTTTTGACATATCACAGGGTTGCATAGGAAATTAAAAGGGAATTTTTTCGGGGTGTTTTACAGAAACCACAAAAACCTGCAAAGGCCAGCAAACAATACAAAAAATCTCAGCAACTCAGAAATGCATAAAATATATGTAGATATTATATAGTATCAACATATTTTATCTGTTAAAATAAGTCTTTTAATAGTATAATAATTTAGACTTGTGTTATATAAAGAGAGGGCAAACAAATTTTGTGTGGATTTTCCAGATCATGAGTTAAGGCTGTTCAAATAGATTGCAACCAGACTGAGGCTGTACTAGAGAAGGAAATAGCAAAATATCTCTGCCAAGAAAACTTCAGACGGAGTCATGAAAAGACAGATATGACTAAAATGACTGAACAACAACTAATAGGAAATCACTGGAACTTTTGAGAAGGGGAGTGTTATGATTAGGTTGATACATTATGAAGATCACTCTCAGAAGGTGAACAGAATGGACAAATGAAGGGAAAGCCTGCAGGCAAGAATCTGAACTCAGAGAGTTTGCCATTGATCATGTGAGCAGAAATGATGAGGAGTTGAAGTTAGAGGATAATAACGAGAGTGCAGAGGTGGGAATGGATGAAAGATATACTGTGGATAAAAACAGGACAGGATTTTCTAGGGTATGCAGGGGAGAAAGAGAGGCTGGAGCCAAGAATGACTTTATGGTATAAGTCTGGGAGTTTAGGAAAATGGTGGTCCTTCAGAGATATCAGCATGACCCTTTGCTTTTGCTTAGTTGTTTGCTATCAAGTCCAACTCTTTGTGACTCCATTTGGGGTTTTCTTGACAAAGGTATAGGAGTCATGTGCTAGTTCCTTCTCCAGCTCATTTTATAGATGAGGGACTGAGGCAGTTAGGATTAAGTGATTTGCTCAGGATCACACCCTAGTAAGACTAGATTTGAATGTGGGAAATGAGTATTCTTGACTTCAGGACTGGTGCTCCACTGTATTACTAGCATTCTCCTTTAGCAGTTGCTATTCTTGTACCCTTTGCCAAGGAAAGGTTAGCCCACCATAGTCTGTGTATATTTTTCTTTCGGGCATGATGAATGTCTTATGCTCCCAACAATCTTATCATGTAGGACTCAAGGGCTGCTTCTCCATACTGCTTTGAAGTTATCCCTGTTATAGATGCTACCTGCTACTCTCATTTTCTTTTTTCTGAAAATGACAATATCTGCAGGTCACTCCAAAGCCTTAGGCGAGGAACAGAATTGTTCCCACTTAAGGTAGTTTAAGGTCTTGTGTCTTATCCACTGTGCATTTGTACATAATACATATACCTGCAAACAGATATAAATATACATATGTATATTGGATTTTGAATCTGAAGAGCTTGGTTCAGAAATGAAATCTGAGCCTTATTATCTGGTAACTCAAGACTAGTTCCTTTACATTTTCTTTATAAAATCTGTATAAAAATTCTTGTACTATCTCAAAGATGGTTTGAAGGATAATGCTTAGTTAACTTAGTCAACTACAAGCAAATATGCTTTTATAAAACTCATCAAATTATTATGGTCATTATAATTTCTTTCTGCCCATATATACTACTCACCATGTGTTCTGCCTCGTAGGTCTGTCCTCTTTTGGGGAGCTATGCAAACCTCCTGGATGTCCAGAAAGTTCAGGATTTGATAAGTAAGTTGCAGTCTTGTTATTTTTCTTGTCCTTTTGTAAAGCTCTGATCAGAGATGGTAGAAGCCAGATACTGAAGTTCACTTTAGCTTGTCTCTGTCCTCTTTCCCATAAAAGTCTGGTCAATCATTCTCACTGTGCTGCTATAGCGTCACCAGTTATCAAAAACCAGGCTAAAGTGTTGATAATGTAATGGGACAATTTGGGAGGTTGAGGCTCAAAGTGTAGTAACTGCCATATGTATTTGGTGGTTTTAGCTGAAATATTCATGATATGAGGATGGGTGAATTCAGTGTTTGATGAAGAAAGGAAGGAAAGATGAAAAGAAGGAAGTTATTAAGAAAGAAAGAAAGGAAGGAAAAAAGAAGAAAAAGGGACAGATGGAAGGAAGGTGGGAAAATAGATTTGGAATATAGAGAGTGATGATGGACATAGAAAATCCCATTTTTAGCTATGCATTTTGAGTTTGTTGGGGGTGGCACAGACTCTGTGGGGCATAGATTCCATCCCGTGTCAGTTAGCCCCGTGCTATTTCATGTGAGATTTCAGTAGCCCCAACCTTGGCTAAAAACACATCCCTAACTACTGTATTGTTAAATGGTAGTAATAATGATTTTTTTATCTATAGTACTTGAAGATTTACCAAAATGCACTGTTAGAATCTCCTTATGGGTATCAGGAGTTGAACCAGATGGTATTTTTGTTCTGTTTATATCTAACTTCTGTAATCCTATTTCTTTCTTGCCTGTTTTTAGTGAGAGAGAGAAAGAGGGAGAGAGAAAGAGAGAGAGAGAGTGAGAGAGAAGATGGAGGGAGAGAAAGACAGAGACAGAGACAGAGAGAAAGAGACAGACAGAGACAGAGACTGAGAGAAAGAGAGGGAGAGAGACAAAGAACCCATTTTACAGATGATTAAATTAAGAAAAAGAGAGTTAGGTCTATTGCTCAGGTTCATATAACTTGTCAGCATTGGTGATGATATTTGAACCTAAGCCTCTTCTGACTCTCCGGACACTCCATCATCTAGTCCTCTCTCCACTCCACAGTACACTTCTCTAGAATGAGGTGTGGATTTGAAATAAGAAATTCTGGGTTAAAATCCCAGTCTTGCAACTGTGTGTCCTTAAGCAAGACTGTTCCTTGGGACTCAATTTCTTTATATGTGAAAATAGTGGGCTGATCCCTCTGGCTTCAAACCCTATGTTGGCAAATATAATTTTGTCCTCATTAGAATATTAGCAATTGAACTAGGGTGTTATCTCTTACCAGTTATATGAGAGCCCTTTCTATTTGGGTCAAAACATATAGGCATTTCTTATTAGATGAAAATCCGTCCCTTCCTATTCTTAAATGACTCATGGGATTGTAGTCTGAATGCTCCAGTAAGGAGCAAATGAGAGTCAGAGCTAGATAACTGGCTGCCTCCTGTTTCCATCTCCTTTTTCCTGCATCTCCACTACCCTTGGTGATTTTTCTTCAGACTCATAATGTCTAGATATTGGCTCCAATGAAGCTGATAATTCTAGGACTGAATTGTAACTGGGGCAATGTAATCAGGTAATGTTTCTCAGGACAGTGAAATTTAGACTGTATATGTAGTGAGACAATGAAGAGAAACAAATGAACTTAGAAACCACTTAGCAAGAATAAAGACTTAAAACAGGAAGCTACAAGACTGATCACATTCCACTGAAGCTCTCCCTGGCCCATCTCTACCTAATCCTTTTTCTGAGTGCCAGTCTCCTCAATATCCCACTATGTCCATCTTTCATTAGAGTAGCCCCAGATAATTTTTGTCTTTAAAAAGTTTTCTTAAGGGAGTGGTTTCTAATGTCAGAGAATTTGATCTACATCCTGTGTTTTCTTTTAGACCAACTTAAAACTCAGAATCCTGTGGAGGCCCAAGCCATTTTACGGTGATGAGTCCCCCAATCTAACCCACCTAACAAGTAAGAATACTTTACTTTCTTCACAAAATCCTGAAGAAGAAAGTCCCTTCCTCTCAAGGAACCACAGTCTTCATCTCTCATCATAGTGGTGGTCAGAATTTCTGGCTAGTTGGTCCCATAGTTAGAGCAAATGAGGCCAGGGTTCCATTTTACTATGAATCCATTAGCATTTTTATTTCACAGCTATAGAATGAGCCTTAATCCTAGTCACAGACCGATTTCTGTCTTTGGCCCCAGGCTACAGGCTAAACCTCAAATTTGGTTATAGACTGAGTAAGTCTTGAGCCCAGGAAAAAAAAAAAATTAGTTTTTTAACTCAGCCACAGCATAATTCCTGAATCTGGGCCTTCCTTGAATACAGGCAATGGACATAAATTGAAGATTGAATTTAGGCACAAATAGATTACCAAGCCCATACACAGATTAGGATGTGATGGCAATGTTAACGTTATTATAAAATATCTTTTTGTTTCTTTCTCATTACAGGTTCATGTTCTCTTATCTTTGATGAGCTCTCTTATAATCTAGTCCATGGATGAGATGTCTTTGAAGTCACTTAGTTTAAACTGAGGTTTGGATTTAGTAATCCATGTGTCTGTTGCTGGGTATCCTCAGGGACTATCTCCTTCTATTCTGTTTCTTAAATTGGAATTCTCTTTGAGAATGGTGGGGTACTGTATTTGTTTTATTTCCCTGGCAATAAAAATAATTCTTTTCAATGCACCTCATCTGTGTCATCTTCTTGAATATGAGAACCAAAGTATAGATTTACCAAACACATATTTTCATGGCCTGTGGGATAGAGCTTGAGTATGGTGAGGATGAGAAGGGAGGCTGGCTCTTATGATTTGTCATCTCATAAGGAAGACAGGAGCAGTATTAGATCCAGAAGAGGACTCCCATAGAAGGCAGGATTTGAAATGAATCTTGAAGAATGGCAAGAAAATCGGGAGGTAGAGGTATAAATGGAGAATATTCCAGGTATTAGGGACAGATAGCATAAAGTCTCAGAGTCAAAACATGGAGTATTATTATTTCAGTCCCCATAGTCCTCTCTCTGGATGTGGATGGCTCTCAATCACAAGTCTATTGGAATTGGCCTGAATCACCTCATTGTCAAAAAGAGCCAAATTCATCAAAGCTGATTATCATATAGTCTTGTTGTTGCTGTATACAATGTTCTCTTTGTTCTACTTATTTCATTTAGCATCAATCTCTCCAAATTTTACTGGGAATGCCTGGGATCACTGAACCACTGAAGAGAACCAAAATCTTTTATAGTTGATCATTCTCTCTCTCTCTCTCTCTCTCTCTCTCTCTCTCTCTCTCTCTCTCTCTCTCTCTCTCTCTCTCTCTCTCTCTCTCTCTCTCTCTCTCCTTGCCCAGGGTCACACAGTTAGGAAGTATTAAGTGTCTGAGATCTGATTTGAACTCAGGTACTCCTGATTTCAGGGCTGGTGCTCTATCCACTGCACCACTTAGCTGCCCCTGGAATATCATTTTTAAGAAACATTGAGAGCTCTGAGAGATTCAAGGAGAAGATGCTCTTTCCAATCCTAGGCTAATGATGTCTGCCTTTATGGGGAAAAGAGGAAAACACTGTAGCGCTCCAGCTAAAAGAATGTTGCCAAAACCTATCTGAGACAAATAGATTGCATTTCATTTAGTAGACTTTTAAATGTTTGCTAAATTGGATGAATGAAGTTAAACATGTTACTCTTAGAAGATAAAACCAGACTTAACTGAGGGAAGTCACAAAGATTTCTGCTTTATGTAAGGAAAAATGTCTTAAGTATGGACAATTCCCACAAGATGCAAATTTGACATTACATAAAGAAATCTGAAAGAAATTCATTCACATTCCAAAATCCACACCTAAGTGTATAGTACTATGATTTTTTCCTCTGTTTCTGCCCTTTAGCACTCTTTGACCTCCCACCCCTCTCCCTTCTAAAAATAAAAATTAAAAAAAAACACTTTAAAAGGCATTTTACTAGATCCTAGAAGCATTAAGAAGAAGAAAAAAAGTTCACTCTCGAGAATCACAATTCTATTGGATGACATATACTATCCACTAATATGAAAAAAGAATGCAAATAAAATCATATCGAGGGAAGAGAATATTTGGGGTAGTGGGAAGAGGAAGGAGTTGATAATAGGAAGGCCCATGTAGGAGGTTAGAAGATGAACTTTCTTTGAAGTACTTTTGTCTTTTGGAACATTGAAAGGTAACTTAAATCTTATGTGATTCTGACTTGTTCCTTAGTACTTGAACTTTCTGTAAGGACTTTTAAATTTTCTTTTTTAATTTGAAAGGTTTGAATTTTGACTTTATGGTCCTTGGAATTTTCATTTTCAAGTTTCTTTGAGAATATAATTGATGGATTCCTTGTATTTTTACTTTGCTCTCTAATTCTAAGAGGTCTGATTAGTTTTCTTCATTATTTCATGAAATATGATGCCCAAGTTTTTTCTTTTTTTTTTTTTTTTGGTGTATATGTGTGTGATGGTAGCAGTGGTGGTACTGGCATAGCTTTTAGACTGTAATACAATGATTCTAAAATGATCTCTCCTTGATCTATTTTTCAGGAGAATTGTTTCTGATATGAGACACTGTACATTTTCTTGTATTTTTTTGAATCTTTCATTTTAATATTTTTATTAATCATGGAGTTATTAACTTCTGTTTGTTCCATTCTAATTTTTAGGAAGTGTGTTACTTGAATAAGTAATAAGTAAGGTTTTATTTCTTAGGCTAAGCTGTTAATTCTGTTTATGAGTCTCTCTCATATTATTTTTATTTTTTCTAATTTATTCCTCATCACTCTCATTTAATTTATAATTCAATTTCAATTAAAAAACATCTTGTGTCATTTATTCTAAAAATTCTGATTGATCTTGTGGGCAAGCTGTTGTATTTTGGAAGTGTTCTTATCTTATTAGTTTGTGCCTTGAGTATCTCTGGTTTCACTATAACTCTCTGTTTTGCTTGTTTGTTTAATTCATTTTTTTCAATGATCTATTCTGGGCAACCCAGATCTATTCTGGACCTTGCTGGGAATTCTCAGGGTTGAGTCTGCAATTGTGGCTCCTGTGAGAGAAGACTGAGTCCACAATATATTCTGGATGGCAGCGTGATCATGGTTCTGGGCACTGAGTCTCCATGGGTCCACTTATATAAAACAAGATTTATATTAGTGTCTTCCAAAATGATATCGGTGGCTTTGGGAGAGAATGAGTGTCCTGTCACAGTAGGTTTTCTTTTTTTTTTTTTAATTTCTTTTTTATTTTTTATTTTATTTTATAATTATAACATTTTTTGACAGTACATATGCATGGATAATTTTTTACAACATTATCCCTTGCACTTACTTCTATTCAGATTTTTTCCCTTCCTCCCCCAACCCCCTCCCCCAGATGGCAAGCAGTCTTATATATGTTAAATATATTACAGTATAATTTAGATACAATATATGTGTGTAGAACCGAATTTTTTGTTGCACAGGAAGAATTGGATTCAGAAGGTAAAAATAACAGTTTACATTCATTTCCCAGTGTTCCTTTTCTGGATGTAGCTGGTTCTGTCCATCATTAATCAATTGGAATTGGATTAGCTCTTCTCTATGTTGAAGAAATCCACTTCCATCAGCATACATCCTCGTACAGTATCATTGTTGAAGTGTATAATGATCTTCTGGTTCTGCTCGTTTCACTCAGCATCAGTTGATGTAAGTCTCTCCAAGCCTCTCTGTATTTCTCCTGTTGGTCATTTCTTATAGAACAATAATATTCCATAACATTCATATACCATAGTTTACCCAACCATTCTCCAATTGATGGACATCCATTCATCTTCCAGCTTCTAGCCACTATGAAAAGGGCTGCCACAAACATTTTGGCACATACAGGACCCTTTCCCTTCTCTAGTAGTTCCTTGGGGTATAAGCCCAGTAGTAGTATGGCTGGGTCAAAGGGTATGCACATTTTGATAACTTTTTGGGCATAATTCCAGATTGCTCTCCAGAATGGTTGGATTCTTTCACAACTCCACCAACAATGCATCAGTGTCCCAGTTTTCCCACAGCCCCTTCAACATTCATCGTTATTTGTTCCTGTCATCTTAGCCAATCTGACAGGTGTGTAATGATACCTCAGAGTTGTCTTAATTTGCATTTCTCTGATCAATAGTGATTTGGAACACTCTTTCATATGAGTGGAAATAGTTTTAATTTCATCATCTGAAAATTGTCTGTTCATATCCTTTGACCATTTATCAATTGGAGAATGGCTTGATTTCTTATAAATTAAAGTCAATTCTCTGTATATTTTGGAGATGAGGCCTTTATCAGAACCTTTAACTGTAAAAATTTTTTCCCAATTTGTTACTTCCCTTCTAATCTTGTTTGCATTAGTTTTGTTTGTGCAGAAACTTTTCAATTTGGTGTAATCAAAATGTTCTATTTTGTGATCAATAATGGTCTCTAGTTCTCCCTTGGACACAAACTCCTTCCTCCTCCACAAGTCTGAGAGGTAAACCATCCCATGTTCCTCCAATTTATTTATGATTTCTTTCTTTATGCCTAAATCTTGGACCCATTTTGATCTAATCTTAGTATGTGGTGTTAAATGTGGGTCCATGCCTAGTTTCTGCCATACTAATTTCCAGTTTTCCCAGCAGTTTTTGTCAAATAATGAATTCTTATCCCAAAATTTGGGATCTTTGGGTTTGTCAAAGATTAGATTGCTATTTTTATTCACTATCTTGCCCTGTGAACCTAACCTATGCCACTGATCAACTAGTCTATTTCTTAGCCAATACCAAATGGTTTTGGTGACTGTTGCTTTATAATATAGCTTTAAATCAGGTACACTTAGACCACCTTCCTCTGACTTTTTTTTCATTAGTTCCCTTGCAATTCTCGACCTTTTATTCTTCCATATGAATTTTGTTGTTATTTTTTCTAGGTCATTAAAATAGTTTCTTGGGAGTCTGATTGGTGTAGCACTAAATAAATAGATTAGTTTGGGGAGTATTGTCATCTTTATTATATTGGCTCGGCCTATCCAAGAACATTGAATGTCTTTCCAATTATTTAAATCTGACTTTATTTTTGTGGCAAGTGTTTTGTAATTTTGCTCATATAATTCCTCACTCTCCTTTGGTAGATATATTCCCAAATATTTGATACTATCGACTGTTATTTTGAATGGAATTTCTCTTTGTATCTCTTGCTGTTGGATTGTGTTGGTAATGTATAAAAATCCTGAGGATTTATGTGGATTTATTTTGTATCCTGCGACTTTGCTAAAATTCTGAATTATTTCTAATAGCTTTTTAGCAGAGTCTTTGGGGTTCTCTAAGTATACCATCATGTCATCTGCGAAAAGTGACAATTTGATTTCTTCATTTCCTACTCTAATTCCTTGGATCTCTTTCTCGGCTCTTATTGCCAAGGCTAGAGTTTCTAGTACTATATTGAATAGTAATGGTGACAGTGGGCAACCTTGTTTCACTCCTGATCTTACAGGGAAAGGTTCTAGTTTATCACCATTACATATGATGTTTACTGAAGGTTTTAAATATATGCTCCTTATTATTTTAAGGAATAGTCCATTTATTCCTATACTCTCAAGCGTTTTTAGTAGGAATGGATGTTGGATTTTATCAAATGCCTTTTCTGCATCTATTGAGATGATCATATGGTCTTTAGTAATTTGATTATTAATATGGTCAATTATACTAATAGTTTTCCTAATATTAAACCAACCCTGCATTCCTGGTATAAATCCCACTTGGTCATAGTGTATTATCCTGGGGATGATTTTCTGAAGTCTATTTGCTAATATCTTATTTAAGATTTTAGCATCAATATTCATTAAGGAAATTGGTCTATAGTTTTCTTTCTCAGTTTTCGATCTACCTGGTTTAGGTATCAGTACCATGTCTGTGTCATAGAAGGAATTTGGTAGGACTCCTTCAATCCCTATTTTTTCAAATAGTTTACATAGCATTGGAGTTAGTTGTTCTTTAAATGTTTGGTAGAATTCACCTGTAAATCCATCTGGTCCTGGGGACTTTTTCTTAGGAAGTTGTTTAATAGCTTGGTCTATTTCTTTTTCTGAGATGGAACTATTTAGACTACTTACTTCTTCCTCTGTTAATCTGGGCAAGCTATATTTTTGAAGGTATTCTTCCATTTCATTTAAGTTATCGAATTTATCGGCATAAAGTTGGGCAAAGTAGCTCCTAACTATTGTTCTAATTTCCTCTTCATTAGTGGTGAGTTCACCCTTTTCATTTTCAAGACTATCAATTTGCTTTTTCTCTTTCCTTTTTTTAATCAGGTTTACTAAGGGTTTGTCTATTTTGTTGGTTTTTTCATAAAACCAACTCTTAGTTTTATTAATTAATTCAATAGTTTTTTTACTTTCAATTTTATTAATCTCACCTTTTATTTTTTGAATTTCAAGTTTTGTGTTTGTCTGGGGGTTTTTAATTTGTTCCTTTTCTAGCAATTTTAGTTGTAAACCCAATTCGTTGGCCCTCTCTTTCTCTATTTTATGCAAGTAGGCCTGTAGAGATATAAAACTTCCCCTAATTACTGCTTTGGCTGTATCCCACACATTTTGGTATGATGTCTCATTATTGTCATTTTCTTGGGTGAAGTTATTAATTATGTCTATGATTTGCTGTTTTACCCAATCATTCTTTAGTATAAGATTATTTAGTTTCCAATTATTTTTTGGTCTATTTTCCCCTGGCTTTTTATTAAATGTTATTTTGATTGCATTATGGTCTGAAAAGGATGCATTTACTATTTCTGCCTTACTGCATTTGATTTTGAGGTTTTTATGCCCTAGTATATGATCAATTTTTGTATAGGTTCCATGAACTGCTGAGAAGAAAGTATATTCCTTTCTGTCTCCATTTAGCTTTCGCCAAAGATCTATCATATCAAGCTTTTCTAGTATTCTATTTACCTCTTTGACTTCTTTCTTATTTATTTTGTGGTTTGATTTATCTAATTCTGATAGTGCAAGGTTGAGATCTCCCGCTATTATAGTTTTGCTATCTATTTCCTCTTGCAGCTCTCTTAATTTCTCTTTTAAGAATTTAGATGCTGCACCACTTGGTGCATACATGTTCAATATTGATACTGCTTCACTATTGATGCTTCCCTTTAGCAGGATATAATGCCCTTCCTTATCTCTTTTAATTAGATCAATTTTTGTTTTTGCTTGATCTGAGATGAGGATGGCTACTCCTGCTTTTTTGGTTTTGCCTGAAGCATAATAGATTCTGCTCCACCCTTTTACTTTTAGTTTGAATGTCTCATCCTGTTTCAGGTGTGTTTCCTGTAAACAACATATAGTAGGATTCTGACTTTTAATCCAGTCTGCTAACTGCTTCCTCTTTATGAGGCAGTTTGCCCCATTCACATTTATGGTTAGAAGGACTAATTCTATATTGCTTGCCATCCTATTAACCCTTGCTTATGCTTTTCCCCTTTCCTTCCCTTTTACCCTCTTATCCAGTATTAAACTGGTAAACACCACTTGTTTTTCACAGCCCTCCCTTTTTAGGATCCCTCCCCCACCTTAAAGATCCTCCCCTTATTTTACCCCTTTTCCTCGAAATTACTGTATTCCTTTCCCCTTAGCTTACTCCTTCCCTTTCACTTTTCAATGAAGTGGAAGAAGTTTCACCATAAATCGAATATGTCTATTGATACACGCTATGTTCATCTCCCTCCTTTCTTTCTCTCAGATATAATAGGTTACCTTTGCCTCTTCATGAGATGTAGTACCACCACTTTATACTTTTTTATGATATAATCTCCTTTCCACCTCTAGTTTCTAAGACAAATTGTACATATGTTCTTTACATATTTTTTTTGACAGAAGTATAGTTCTCAAGATTTCTTTTTACCTTTTTTTAGAAGTCTCTTGAGTTCTGTATTTGAAGATCAAACCTCTTATGTAGGTCTGGTTTTTTCATCAAAAATAGATAGAATTCATTTATTTCGTTAAATGTCCATCTTCTTCCCTGGAAAACGATGCTCATTCTTGCTGGGTAAGTTATTCTTGGCTGCATACCAAGTTTCTTAGCCTTTCGGAATATCATGTTCCAGGCCCTGCGTTCTTTTAATGTGGATGCTGCTAGATCCTGTGTTATCCTTATTGTGGATCCTCCATATCTGAATTGTTTTTTTCTAGCAGCTTCCAATATCTTTTCCTTTGTCTGATGGTTCTTGAACTTGGCCACTATATTTCTTGGCGTTTTGATTTTAGGGTCCCTTTCAGTAGGTGATCGATGAATTTTCTCAATGTCTATCTTACCCTCTGTTTCCAAAACGTCTGGGCAGTTCTCTTTGATAATTTCCTCGAAAATGGTGTCCAAGCTCTTTTTTTCCTCCCATTTTTCAGGGAGTCCGATTATTCTCAAATTGTCTCTCCTGGATCTGTTTTCCAGGTCTGTTGTCTTTCTGGTAAGGTACTTGACAGTCTTTTCAATTGTTTCATTTCTCTGGTTTTGCTTGACTCCCTCTTGGTTTCTCCTTGAGTCATTCATTTCTACTTGTTCCAGTCTAATTTTCAATGATGTATTTTCTTCACTCACTTTTTTTATATCTCTTTGTAATTGTCCAATTGAGTTTTTATCTTCTATGGAATTTTTTTCCACTTTATCCATTTTATTTTTTAGAGAGCTGATTTCTTTTTCCAGCTCTCTAATCCTGTTTTCCTTGGAGTTGTTTACCTTTTCCAGCTCACTAATCCTGTTTTCCTTGGAGTTGTTTACCTTTTCCAGCTCACTAATCTTGTTTCTCAATGATTTGATTTCTTTATCCATTCTGTCTTTGAATGCATGGGATGACTTCTCCAGGCTCTCTTGCCAAGCTTCCCTTTCCTTTTCCCATTTCTCTTCCAGCTCTCTTGTGAGAGCCTTTTTGATTTCCTCTATGAGGTTCTTTTGTATTGAGGAGCAGCTTATATCCCTCCCAGGGGATACATCTGGGGACATTCTGTTCCTAGTCTCCTCAGCATTTGAAGTCTGCTCCCTCTCCACACAGAAGCTGTCAATGGTTAGAGCCCTTTTGAATTTTTTGTTCATTTTGTCAGAGTAGGAATCAAAGAAAACAAACTGACAAGAGAAACAATTGGTCTTTTTTTGCGGGGGATAGGGCTGGATGTTATTAATGGGCTTCCTCTACAGACTGGGGGTAGGGCAGCAGAGAGCCACCAACAGAACAGCAATGATTGTACTGAGTCTGCGCTCTGAGGCTCCGAGAACGCACCGAGTCAGTCCAGGTGGGGGTTGGGGGTGGCCGGGCTCTGAGAGATGCTGGCTTTCTGAGGTTTTAATCTTCACCTCCGGTGTTTACACCCTCTCTGCTGCTCCTGGCTTGTTGCCAAGACGGAGCATCCACACTGGGGCAAAAGCCCTTTCACAGAAACGGCAGAGATCACACCCCTCCCCCTCCGGTCTGAGCTGTGTGAGCTGCCTGTCTTGCTCTGGCTGTCTGCCCTCAGTCTGCGCCCAGTCTGATTGACCCTCCCCCGAACAAACACAGACCTTTTCTGGCGACTTTCAAGGATGTCTTCTCTTGGTGATAATTTGTGGATTTCTTTCTGGGTCAAGCATTAAGTCAGAGGCTTGTCATGAAGTAAGTTCTGAGAGAAAACGAGGAGCTCAAGCAGCTGTCTGCCTCCATGCCACCATCTTGGCCGGAAGTCCCCACAGTAGGTTTTCAAAGAGTGACTATAACCACACTTTGGGGAGGTTGTGAAGGGAATTCCTATTCAGATACTGATTGGGTTTGGTGACCTCTTAGGTTCCTTTGACCTCTGAGACTTGATCATTTGAGTAGTTTCGGTCATAATAAGAAGGGGTTAATAGGAGTATGATTGTCCCTTCTAGATGCAGTATTGTATCGTGAAAAGAGTATTGGAGAAGCAGATCCAGACTATAGGGTAGCAGGAAGCTGTACAGTTGCGCTTCCCTCCACAGAATTCCTCCAAAGAGATCTAGTAAATGTAGTAGATGAAATCTGCATGGGAAAAGCCACAGTGAATTATTTTTATAAAATTTTTTTTATTATATATATATATTTTTTATAATATTATCCCTTGTATTCATTTTTCCAAATTACCCCCCCTCCCTCTATTCCCTCCCCCCGATGACAGGCAATCCCATACATTTTACATGTGTTACAATATAGTCTAGGTACAATACATGTGTGTGAATATCATTTTCTTGTTGCACAATAAACATTAGAATCCGAAGGTACATGCAACCTGGGCAGACAGATATTAGTGCTAACAATTTACATTCACTTCCCAGTGTTTCTTCTCTGGGTGTAGCTACCTCTGTCCATCATTGATCAACTGGAAGTGAGTTGGATCTTCTTTAAGTTGAAGATTTCCACTTCCATCAGAATACATCCTCATACAGTATTGTTGTTGAAGTGTACAGTGATCTTCTGGTTCTGCTCATTTCACTCAGCATCAGTTGATTTAAGTCTCTCCAGGCCTCTCTGTATTCCTCCTGCTGGTCATTTCTTACAGAGCAATAATATTCCATAACCTTCATATACCACAATTTACCCAACCATTCTCCAACTGATGGACATCCATTCATCTTCCAGTTTCTAGCTACAACAAAAAGAGCTGCCACAAACATTTTGGCACATATATGTCTCTTTCCGCTCTTTAGTATTTCTTTGGGATATAATCCCAGTAGTAGCGCTGCTGGGTCAAAGGGTATGCACAGTTTGATAACTTTTTGGGCATAATTCCAGATTGCTCTCCAGAATGGCTGGATTCTTTCGCAACTCAACCAGCAATGTATTAGTGTCCCAATTTCCCCACATCCCCTCCAACATTTATCATTATTTGTTCCTGTCATCTTAGCCAATCTGACAGGTGTGTAGTGGTATCTCAGAGTGGTCTTAATTTGCATTTCTCTGATCAGTAGTGATTTGGAACACTCTTTCATGTGAGTGGATATAGTTTCAATTTCTTCCTCTGAGAATTGTCTGTTCATATCCTTTGACCATTTATCAATTGGAGAATGGTTCGGTTTCTTATAAATTATGGTCAGTTCTCTATATATTTTGGAAATGAGACCTTTGTCAGAACCTTTGTTTTTAAAAATATTTTCCCAATTTGTTACTTCCCTTCTAATCTTGTTTGCATTAGTATTATTTGTACAGAAACTTTTTAGTTTGATGTAATCAAAATCTTCTATTTTGTGATCAATAATGATCTCTAGTTCTCCTCTGGTCATAAATTCCTTCCTCCTCCACAAGTCTGAGAGGTAGATTATCCTCTGTTCCTCTAATCTATTTATTATCTCCCTCTTTATGCCTAAATCATGGATCCATTTTGATCTTATCTTGGTATATAGTGTTAAGTGTGGATCCATATCTAATTTCTGCCATACTAATTTCCAGTTTTCCCAACAGTTTTTTCTGAATAATGAATTTTTATCCCTAATGTTGGAATCTTTGTGTTTGTCAAAGATTAGATTGCTATAGATGTACCCTTTTTTGTCCTTTGTATCTAATCTGTTCCACTGATCTACCGGTCTATTTCTTAGCCAATACCAAATGGTTTTGGTGACTGCTGCTATATAATATAGCTTTAGATCAGGTACACTTAGACCACCTTCCTCTGAGTTTTTTTTCATTAGCTCCCTTGCAATTCTCGACCTTTTATTCTTCCATATGAATTTTGTTGTTATTTTTTCTAGGTCATTGAAATAGTTTCTTGGGAGTCTGATTGGTATAGCACTAAATAAATAGATTAGTTTGGGGAGTATTGTCATCTTTATTATATTCGCTCGGCCTATCCAAGAGCATTGAATGTCTTTCCAATTATTTAAATCTGATTTTATTTTTGTGGCAAGTGTTTTGTAATTTTTCTCATATAATTCCTGACTTTTCTTTGGTAGATGGATTCCCAAATATTTTATACTCTCAACATTTGTTTGGAATGGAATTTCTCTTTGTATCTCTTGCTGTTGCATTTTGTTAGTGATATATAAAAATGCCGAGGATTTATGTGGATTTATTTTGTATCCTGCCACTTTGCTGAAATTTTGAATTATTTCTAGTAGCTTTTTAGCAGAGTCTTTGGGGTTCTCTAAGTATACCATCATGTCATCTGCAAAAAGTGATAGTTTAATTTCCTCATTTCCTACTGTAATTCCTTGAATCTCTTTCTTGGCTCTTATTGCCAAGGCTAGCGTTTCTAGTACTATATTGAATAGTAATGGTGATAGTGGGCAACCTTGTTTCACTCCTGATCTTACTGGGAAAGGTTGCAGTTTGTTTCTATTGCATATTATGCTTACTGAAGGTCTTAAATATATGCTCCTAATTATTCTAAGGAATAGTCCATTTATTCCTATACTCTCAAGAGTTTTTAGTAGGAATGGATGTTGGATTTTGTCAAATGCTTTTTCTGCATCTATTGAGATGATCATATGGTTCTTATTAATTTGATTATTAATATGGTCAATTATATTAATAGTTTTCATAATATTAAACCAGCCCTGCATTCCTGGAATAAATCCTACTTGATCATAGTGTATTATCTTGGAGATGATTTTCTGAAGTCTTTTTGCTAATATCTTATTTAAGATTTTAGCATCAATATTCATTAAGGAGATTGGTCTATAATTTTCTTTCTCTGTTTTCGATCTACCTGGTTTAGGTATCAGTACCATGTCTGTGTCATAAAAGGAGTTTGGTAGGACTCCTTCATCCCCTATTTTTTCAAATAATTTATATAACATTGGGGCTAATTGTTCTTTAAATGTTTGGTAGAATTCACATGTGAATCCATCTGGCCCTGGGGATTTTTTCCTGGGGAGTTGATTAATAGCTTGTTCTATTTCTTTTTCTGAAATGGGACTATTTAAGCAATTTATCTCCTCCTCTGTTAATCTAGGGAGCCTATATTTTTGGAGGAAGTCATCCATTTCACTTAAGTTGTCACATTTATTGGCATAAAGTTGGGCAAAGTAACCCCTTATTATTTCTCTAATTTCCTCTTCATTGGTGGAAAGATCCCCCTTTTCATTTGTAAGACTATCAATTTGATTTTCCTCTTTCTTTTTTTTGATCAAATTTACCAAAGGTTTATCTATTTTATTGGCTTTTTCATAAAACCAACTCTTGGTTTTATTTATTAATTCAATAGTTTTTTTACTTTCAATTTTATTGATTTCTCCTTTTAATTTTTGTATTTCAAGTTTAATTTTTGGTTGGGGGTTTATAATTTGGTCTTTTTCTAGTCTTTTAAGTTGTAAGCCCAATTCGTTAATCTTCTCTTTCTCTATTTTCTTCAAATAAGCCTCTAAAGATATAAAATTTCCCCTTATTACTGCTTTAGCTGCATCCCAAAGATTTTGATATGATGTCTCATCATTGTCATTATCTTGGGTGAAATTGTTAATTGTTTCTATAATTTGCTCTTTCACCCAGTCATTCTTTAAGATGAGATTATTCAGTTTCCAATTACTTTTTGGTCTATTTACCCCTAACTTTTTACTGAATGTAGCTTTTATTGCATTGTGATCTGAGAAGAAGGCATTTATTATTTCTGCCTTCCTACATTTAATTTTGAGATCTTTATGTCCTAATATATGGTCTATTTTTGTATAGGATCCATGAACTGCTGAGAAGAAAGTATATTCCTTTCTATTGCCATTCAGTTTTCTCCAAAGGTCTATCATACCTAGTTTTTCTAATGTTCTATTTACTTTTTAAATTTCTTTCTTGTTTGTTTTGTGGTTTGATTTGTCTAAATCTGAGAGTGCAAGGTTGAGATCTCCCACTATTATAGTTTTACTGTCTATTTCTTCTTGCAGTTCTCTTAACTTTTCCTTTAGAAAGTTAGATGCTATACCACTTGGTGCATATATGTTTAGTATTGATATTGCTTCATTATTTATGCTACCTTTCAGCAGGATATAGTTTCCTTCCTTATCTTTTTTAACGAGATCTACTTCTGCTTTTGCTTGATCTGAGATAAGGATAGCTACCCCTGCTTTTTTGGCTTTACCTGAAGCATAATAGGCTCTGTTCCAACCTTTTACCTTTATTTTGTATGTATCTCCCTGCTTTAAGTGTGTTTCCTGTAGACAACATATTGTAGGGTTCTGCTTTTTGATCCAATCTGCTATCCGTCTCCGTTTGATGGGATCGTTCATCCCATTTACATTTACAGTTAAAATTACTAATTCTGTATTTCCTGCCATCATATTATCCCCAGATTATGCTTTTTTCCCTTGACCCCCCTGATCCCCCTCCCCTATATTTAATTTTCAGACCCCCCTTGTGACGCGCAACCCTCCCCTTTTTTTTATTATCCCTCCCCCCTCCCTCCAAGTCCCTTCACTTATTCTCCTTTTCCTTTTCCCTTTTCCTCTCCCCCCTTTTAATGAGGTGAGAGAAAATTCTCTGAAAAACAAATATGTTAATTATTTACTCTTTGAGCCTCTCCTCATGAGAGTAAGATTCACACAATGATTCTCCCCCTCACTAAGTTCCCTCAGATATGGTGTATTTTCTATGCCTCTTCCTGGGATGTAGTTTCCCTCTTTTTATCATTCCTTCCCCTTTTTCTGAACCGACCTCCTTCCCTTTGCTACACCCCCCTTTTTTTCTTTTATATCAGTAAAATCAAATTATCCTTGAGTATTTTTTATATACCCACAACAGAGTTACAGTTCTCAAGGGTTCTGTGTACCTTTTTCTGTTTCTCTTCAGTCTTGTGGATGTAGATCAAATTTTTTGTTTAAGTCTGGTTTTTTTCTTAGAAACATATAGAATTCCTCTGTTTCATTGAATGACCATCTTCTTCCATGGAAAAAGATGCTAAACTTAGCTGGGTAGTTCATTCTTGGTTGCAGTCCTTGATCTTTTGCCTTACGGAATATCAGGTTCCAGGCCCTTCTATCTTTTAATGTAGAGGCAGCCAGATCTTGGGTGACCCTTATTGTGGCACCTTGGTATTTAAATTGTTTTTTTCTAGCTGCTTGCAGGATTTTCTCCTTTGTGTGGTAATTCTGCAGCTTAGCCACTATATTCCGTGGTGTTCTTTTTTTAGGGTCTATTTCAAAAGGAGTTTGATGAATTCTTTCCACATCTACTTTCCCTTCTGTTTCTATTATCTCTGGACAGTTCTCTTTGATAATTTCCTGTAAAATAGAATCTAGGCTCTTTTTTTGGTCATAGTTTTCTGGAAGTCCAATAATCCGCAGATTATCTCTCCTAGATCTATTTTCCAGGTCTATAGATTTTCCCAGTAAGTATTTGACGTTGTTCTCCAGCTTCTCATTTTTTTTTGTTTTGTTTGACTGATTCTTGGGTTCTCTGTGAATCATTCGTTTCTATTTGTTCCATCCTGAATTTTAAGGAGTTATTTTCTTCTTTCACAGTTTTTAGTTCTTTTTGTAAATGTCCAATTTCATTTTTAAATGAATTATTTTGCTCTATTGAATTTTTTCCATTTCCCTAATTTTTTTTTGAGAATTATTTTCTTTTTCCAATTCAGAAATTCTATTTTCTTGAGACTTTTTTATCTTTTCCAATTCAGAAATCCTACTTTCCTGTGTTTTTTTAACCTTTTCTAATTCATAAATTTTGTTTCCCTGCATCTCCTGTGAATTCTTTATTTTTTCCAACTCCAATTTCAGGACGTTGTTATTCTCTATCATCGCTTCCCTTTCCTTTCCCCATTTTTCTTCAATCTCCCTTAATTTTTTAAGAGTTTCTTCTAGGAGAGAGTTATGTGATGGGGGACAGGAATCGTTCCCCTTTAGGTTGTTATCTGTTGACTCTCTGCTGTTAACTTCCTCGGGGTTGGATACCCGCTCTTTCTATGTATAGAAGGAATCTATGGTTTTTCTTGGCTTTTTGCTCATACTTAAAAAAACTTTTGGGGTCTGTCCCTGGGGTAGGAAATTATTTATTTACTTCTTTACCAGCTTCCTCCCAGACCGGATGGATGCAGCGGCTCCTGCGCCTGACCTAAGATAGAGCTCTGGGAGAGAGTTCCCCACCCCCTCCCTGGAAGTGCCTCAGAGGTGATTAGCACTACTGTGCTTCGAGGGCGTTGAATAGTAAAGACAGCACAAAGCCCAGCCTATGTGTCCGGGTGGGACGTGGATGTCTGCAGCAGGTGACATGAAAAGCCCCTGTGCTCAAACTGGAAGTGTCTGCCAGAAACCGAGGTCCCTAGTTCAAAGGTTCCGCTTCTCTGGGACTTCCTGGAGCTGAGTTCCACTCCCTCCAGCTAAGCTAGGCAGTGTGTGTTGCCTTGGGCCGTATCCACCCACTTGTCAATCTCTTAACTATTCTCAGGAGGTAGCTGAGGCCACACCCCCTGGTGCCGAGATCTGCTGAGTCACTTCCAGGGTCCGGGGAAAATCTAATCTGAGTTTTAAAATATTTTGGCTTTCTCTTCTGAACTGCTAAATAATTAGCAGAGAAGAGCTAACAGCCTGTGCCAGATTCCTTTACCTCAGTGGCTTCTCTGATCCCAGAGCCCTTCCCAGCGCAATGGGCGCAGTGTGCCACTACCCCACCGTCTGTGCTGGCCTCTCTTCTTCCTCCCCTGGGAACTGACCTTTCCTGTTGAAACTCCAGATTCTCTTCAGCTGGTAAGTCGTGCTTCCAGTCCTTGTGGTATCTATCAGTCCTGAGCTAATTCTGAGACTTAATTTATCTAATTGGTTGTGAGGGAGTGAGGACGTTCACTGAGTCGTGTGTTTCTTCTCCTCCATCTTGGCTCCGCCCCCCACAGTGAATTATTTGTTCAATTCAGTTTAATAAAGGGGTCTGTAGACATAGAGGACAAGGCTGGCCAAAAGCATACCACACAGTACATCCTAGTACCAATGGAGAAGCCATACAGCAGGGCAAAAGGAACTCCCAGATTTATACTATGGGGCAGTTGGCTTTTTTTTGAGAGTGTTAATCCTGAGTAGAAAGGTAGTATACTGAAAAAGAAAGAAGTTCAGAAGCAAACCCCTGCCTTATAGCTCAGACCCCATGGGTAGAGCAGGATCTCAGTTCTAGCATCTAGTCCTACCTGCAGAGGAATATCCAGGGCAGGGATGCTTCAGCAAAGGAGAGCCTACAATTCTGTTCCTCTGAACTAGCAAAACTTTCTAGCAGGTGGAGAAGTGGCGAGTCCAGCACTAGTCAGTGTTGCTCAGACTGAAACCCCAGTCAGGAACTTGCAAAGGTCAGACCTGGGAGGCAAATCTCAATCAGATCATTTTGGGAGTACTAAAACTGCCTATGTCCCCACTCTGTCTTGGGCAAGTCCCCAAAATGTTGGACTAATACAACACTCAATACCCCAAGAAAGCAGCAATAGGACAAGTCTACACTCCCTCCAGAAATAAGGTAGAATGCAACCCTAATTTCAAATATGAAGTAAGGAAGTATGCTGGAAGAATGAAAAAAAAAAACCAACAACAAATAAAAAGTCCACAAAGAGTTTTATTGTAGCAAGGAAGCTCCAGATGCAAATCTAAAAGAGAATGGGTCTAAAATATCTACAATCAAAACCTCAAAGAAAAGCACAATTTGTTAAGAAATAAAAAATGAGTTAAAATAAGAGTTAAAATATTTTTATAAATGAAATGAAAGCATGTGGGGAAAAATTTGAAAAGGAAAAGAATACTATGGAAGAAAGAATTGGAAAGGAATTAATACATTGCATCCAATACAATGCAAGAAGTAAAAAATCTTGCCAAAGTAACAAAGTCCCTGAAAATGAGAATGGACTAAATAGAAAAATCTACTAAGACTAAAAAAATTTGAAGAAAACGTAAGATATTTCACAGCAAGAGAAACAAATTATATCCTGGAAAACAAATCCAGGAGAAAAAAAAAACTTAAGAATCACTAGGTTATCTGAATGCAATGATCAAAAAAAAAAAAAAAAGGCACAGTGAACAGAACCTAAGAGAACAGTGTATACACTGACATAATGACAATAACATCATAAAGGCAATGAACTTTGGAAGATTTAGGTACTGATCAGTGTAATGACTCTGGAACATAATATTCCAAACCTCTCATCCTTTAACAGAGAGACTGATAAAGCTTTTATTATCTTGATTATTACTCTATGTTTGAATTGTTTCTTTTTTGCTGCTTGTAATATTTCTCCTTGATTTGGCAGCTCTGAAATTTTGCTATAATATTCCTGGAAGTAGTCATTTGGGGATATCTTTCAGAAGATGAAATGTGCAGTCTGTCAGTTTCTATTTTACCCCTTGGTTCTGGAATAGCAGAGCAGTTTTCCTCTTTAATTTCTAGAAAGATGATGTATAGGTTCTTTTTTTAAAAAATCATGATTTTCAGATAATCTAACTAATCCTAAATTATCACTCTTAGATCTACCTTGAAGGTTAATTGCTTTTACCTGAGTGAAACATTTTCTTCAGTTTTTTCATTTTTTATTGATTTTGTTTTTTTTATTCCTTGATATTTCATGAAACTATTAGCTTTCACTCACCCATATCTCAGTTTGAAGAATAATTTTCATCAATGAATTGTTTATTTTTTTCATTTGACCAATCTGTTTTCAATAGATTTTTCTGCTCCTTTTACCACATTGTTGACTCTTTTTTTCCATGATTTTTTGTATCACTTTTATTTCTCTTCCCAATTTTTCTTTTATCTCTTTTACTTGATTTTAAAAGTTCTTTTTGAGTGCTTCCTTGATTTGAAATTAGTCCATGCTTTTTGAAGCTTCAGACGTAACAATTTTGACTTTGTTATCTTTTTCTAAGTTTATGTTTTGATCTTTCCTGTCATGACTGTAACTTTCTATGGTAAGTATCTTTTTTTTTTATTTACTCATTTCCCCATCCTATTTCTTGACTTTTAACTCTTTGCTAAAGTAGGGTTCTACATCTGAAGTGAAGAGAACATTGTCCCAATCTTCATGTTTTTTGTACAGTTGTTTTCAGAGATAATTATAGGGACCTGTAAATTTTCAGTTCTTCCAAAGTAGTGTCATCTAGGGAGAGGTGTGTTTACTACTGTCACATACTGTCCCCTGGTCTTCAGTGAGCACCAGGACTCTTCCATCTTGGAACTCTTAGAACTCCTGGATCCTCTTTGACTGTGAACGCTGCTGTGATGGTGCTCCTCCTCATTATGGGACTGAGACTTAGAACTGAGCCTCAAATCCAAGAATAGGCAATCAACCGAGTCCTGTCTCTGCTGTCAGCTTAAAGATCCTTATAATCTATTTCTGACCAGATGTCCAATCCCCTTACCATCTGTGGGTGGAGAGTTCTGTTACTATTGCATAGATTTAGTCACCCCCAAGACCTATTACTGGTTGGCTGGGATGTGGCCTGTGATACATTTCTTGCCAAAATTCTTTTTATCTTGGTCAGGAAAATTTGCCCTGTCATTTTATGAATTCTGTTACTCTGAATTTCTTTTGAAGCATTATTTAAAGACAATATTGAAGCTATATTTTGGTATTTCAGTAAATTTACACTGTAACAAACTCCAAACGATTTCCCAAATTTATTACTGTATGAAAACTCACAGAAATATCTCAGCATAGAAACCATTTGTGGGGAAGCTATTTGTCAATTAGATAACATTTATTAAGTATCTACTACATGCCAGGAACATCCCCAAACACTGGGCATGCAAAGGAAGGCAAAAGTAAACAATAAAATAATAATTTTTACTCTCAAGGACTCACAGCCCAATGCAAGAGATAATTTGCAAACAGGTACGTAGAAACAAGCAATATACAAGATAATTTAGTGGTAGTCTCAAAAGGAAAACCTTAAGATTATGGAGGTCTGTGAGAGGTTTCTTGTCAGCTGATCCTTGAAGAAATCCAGGGAAGCTTCCCGGGGTGGGGGGATAAGGAGGGAAAAACTTCCAAGTCTGGGTGCCATTCAAAAATACTCAAGAGCTAGGAGATGGAATGTCTTGCTGAATGAACAGCATGGAGGTCAGTGTTACTGGATCAGAAGGTATATGGAAGGAAATAAGAGTAAGACAGGAAGAAGTAAATTAAGAAGGGCTTTAAATTTTGATTTCCAAATTTTTCTTCATCTTAAACAATCTGTGAGTTCCTAAAAATGTTGAAATAAATTAATCCCTATTTTAAAAACACTCAGAGAATGTTCTAAATGAAAGATTTTTTTTGACAAATTCATCAAGCCAAATGCCAGTGATTGAATGATAGTCTTTGTGGAAAATATCCTAGGGAAATATCAGGAAACAGAACCTTGTCCATAGGAAATCAGGAGGCCCCAAGGCCTAGTGATTGACACATGATAAAGATGTTGAAAGACACATAATGTTCAGTATTATGGTCACCCTGGAATAATCTGTGAAGAAAGAACAAAAGACAAAGAAAGAGCCCTAAGACTAGAGGGAGATCTTATCTGTGGAACAGAACAGATAATCCTCTAGTCCAGTGGGCTCTCAGAATAGTGTGTTATTATTCATCTGCTAGCTCCTCAACTTTGGGTCATCATAAAAACCACTTATTTTCCACCACCTTGTCCCTTTTTATCTTTCTTTATTGGACACTGCTCATCTCCATCTAAGCTTTGGGGTCCAGCAAAACCAGCTTTGCTGTTGTTCACACACTGTACTCCATTTTCCCTCATCATACATATGCACAGACTGTGTGTATGCTTGGAATTCACTCCGTTTTTACCTCCATCTATTGCAATTCATGGATTCCTTTAAGAATCAGTCTAACCATCACCTTTGTGAGGGCTTTCCTAATTTCTCTGGCAGCTAGTGTTTCTTCACTTCTTAACCCAAGGTGATGTAATTGTGTTTTTGCAGTTTATCTTCAAATATATGAGCATGCTCTCTTCCCCTTAAAATGTAAGCTGCATAAGAGCAGTTCCACTTTGGTCTGCATATGGCTAATATCTGTACAGTGCCTCTATAAAATATAACAGGTACTTAAGAAATCCTTGTTGATTGACTGATAGAGAACTTCTGCAAATCATTTTATGTCCTTTATCTCACTAGATTCCCACAAAAATCTTATTAAGTAGCTTCTATTCTGATTCCCATTTTACAGATGAGAACAGTGAGGTTCAGGCAGGGTAAATGACTTGTCCAGAGTCATATTAGTACATATCTGAGACAGAAATAGAACTCAAGTCTTCCTGGTGACAAGTTCAGCTTTCCATTTGCCATCTCATGGTGCCTAGCCATGGCAAAGGGAGGATGAATGAGAACATGTTGAAAAATAGCTATCCAGGATAGGTAGTGAGAAAGAGAAAAAATAAAGAAAAAAAGGAAATAAAGAAAGAAGGGAGATAATGAAGGAACAAAGGAAGAGAAGGAAGGACAGAAGCGGAAATGGAGGGGGCAACAGGAAGGAAAGAATGATGGAGGGGAGAGAACAAAAGAAGGGAAAGAGGAAAGAAGGAAGAAAGGAAAGCAGCGATGAAGGAAGGGAGCCATCTAAAAGCAGAACTATCTACTCAGGTAGATTGTGAGCTACCCATCACTGGAGATTGGACTTCAACCAGAGACTGAAAGATAAAAGTTTTTTGAGTTGTTATTAAATTGAAATTGTATAGAAGGATATTTCTGATCAGTGGTGGAGTGAAGTAGGTGACCTTTGAGGTTCCTTCTAACTTTGAAGATTCTAAGGGGAGTTCTTTGTAGTGCTCTCTTTGATTTTCTGGAGGTCTTGGAGCAGTCTTCATTTCAGCAAATTAATCACCACAAAATTAGCCAGGCATCAAAGTCCAATCCTAGCCTGGGGTCCAGCTAGTTTTCTTGAGGCCCTTCAGAGTAGCTTTGGTCTCAGTGGGGGAAGCAGATGGAAGATAGGTCTGCCACCATGGTGTGTGAGATGGAATGAATGAATCTCTGTGAGTCTTGGGCTTCAGCCTCCAGCCACCACAAATGTGGAGTGAATCTGTCTCTGAGTCCCACCCTGGCTGCTTTTGTCCCAGTTTATATGCTCTATTATAATTAGATCATTTACAGTATGCTGAGTACAAACCAATCATTATATCACTAGGGAACCATTATTTGTTATAATATTAAATCAATCATATTGAACTAAAGAATTATTGGTCAGCATGCTAAACTAGATAACCATTGTCTTATCAATTCCACTGAATTAGCACTTTGTAAGAATCCTTGTTTCAAGTACAAGAGTTCTGGCCCATAACAGTTCATAATTTATAAAATCCAAGAGTTTGGAAGTATTTCAAAAGTTTGCAAAATCCTATCATGATACATGAATACCTTCCAAAGAATGTTTGACAAATGTTCACTCAAACTTTGAGATTCACTTAGGATTGAGACTTTATCATCCCATAAGACAAATTATTCCAGGGGTGAACAGCTCAAATTATTGAAAAAGCTGTTCCTTATATAAAACCCAAATCTACCTGTAACTCCGCTTGTTTTTAACTTGTCCTCTCTTACAAATATGATTCCTTTTCCATGTGATGACTCTTCAGATCTCTGAAGGCAATGATTATCTTCCCTCCAAGACATCTCTAACAAAACATCTCTAGTTTCTTCAAGAGAATTTGACAGAAGAGTATGCTATTTACCTTACATTTTGGTAATTTTTGGAGCTCTTTTTTATAATTTTGAATTTGATATTTTTCAACAGGTATAACCATTTTCTTACACAAAGAAGAACAAAAAATGATTGTTTATAACACTAAGATATCTATTACATCGAGTTGGGGTTGAAGAAATTTGTATTCAATTTAACTTGGTAATTCTAAAATATTAGAATTACCCTTCTACTTCTGGCTGTCCCCTTCTGAACTTCCTTATTATCTTTTCTGTGTATTAAAAAATTTTTTTTTAATGTCCTGTCTAAGATGCACTTAAACCTTATGTAATATGTTAGATGTGTCTGACTATGATAGTAAAAATTGGATTATCACTTCTCTATACCAATGTGAACCCACAATACGATTATATTAATTGTTTTAATTGTCACATTATGCTATTGGCTTCCATGGAATGTGCAGTCAAATAACTCTGATTCCTCTTTCACCTTCTCTAATTCAAAATTTCAGGTCTTTTTGTTTGCTTCCTCATATCTTATATTTGTGCAGTAGATGTGGTAGCTTACAGATAAGATCATACATTTTTTCTTTTTCTTTATTTATTTTAAACTTAAATCCAAAATAGGAAAAGAAACAAATTCCCATGTATATAACAGAGCATAAGAAAGGATTCAAAATATGAAACATTAAATTTTCCTTTCAAAAAAGCCTATACAATAAATACTACTTCAGAACTGTCTATCTTTTCTTTGCTTCCTTATAAGTTTTCTTTATTCTATTGTATACTTTTTACATTACTTTTTCCTCCCTTTTCCCCAATCCAGAAGACTACAATATAGTATGTACAAACACGTTTGTATATATACATATACACACAAACACATATATACACATATACATATATTTATATATGTATAGAAAGATATTCATAATCATACATATATATACACATATACATTCATAGGCATCTAAGTAAGACCATACTATGCTTGTTTGTCCTCTCTTTCTTTAAAGGTGGATGATAATCTATGAATTAGGCTTACAACTAAAAAATCTAGAAAAAGAACAAATAAAAAAAAACCCTTAAATACTAAAATTGAAATTTTTTAAATTTAATTTTTATTTTATTTTATAATTATAACTTTTTTTTGACAGTACATATGCATGGGTAATTTTTTACAACATTATCCCTTGCACTTACTTTTGTTCAGATTTTTTCCCTTCCTCCCCCAACCCCCTTCCCCAGATGGCAGGCAGTCTTATGCATGTTAAATATATTACAATATATTCTAGATACAATATATGTCTGTAGAACCGAATTTCTTGTTGCACAGGAAGAATTGGATTCAGAAGGTAAAAATAATAGTTTACACTCATTTCCCAGTGTTCCTTTTCTGGATGTAGCTGATTCTGTCCATCATTGATCAACTGGAATTGGATTAGTTCTTCTCTATGTTGAAGATATCCACTTCCATCAGAATACATCCTCATACAGTATCATTGTTGAAGTGTATAATGATCTTCTGGTTCTGCTTGTTTCACTTAGCATCAGTTGATGTAAGTCTCTCCAAGCCTCTCTGTATTCCTCCTGTTGGTCATTTCTTACAGAATAATAATATTCCATAACATTCATATACCATAATTTACCCAACCATTCTCCAATTGATGGACATCCATTCATCTTCCAGCTTCTAGCCACTATGAAAAGGGCTGCCACAAACATTTTGGCACATGCAGGTCCCTTTCCCTTCTTTAGTATTTCCTTGGGATATAAGCCCAGTAGTAGTATGGCTGGGTCAAAGGGTATGCACATTTTGATAACTTTTTGGGCATAATTCCAGATTGCTCTCCAGAATGGTTGGATTCTTTCACAACTCCACCAACAATGCATCAGTGTCCTAGTTTTCCCACAGCCCCTCCAACATTCATTGTTATTTGTTCCTGTCATCTTAGCCAATCTGACAGGTGTGTAATGATATCTAAGAGTTGTCTTAATTTGCATTTCTCTGATCAATAGTGATTTGGAACACTCTTTCATATGAGTGGAAATAGTTTCAATTCATCATCTGAAAATTGTCTGTTCATATCCTTTGACCATTTATCAATTGGAGAATGGCTTGATTTCTTATAAATTAAAGTCAATTCTCTGTATATTTTGGAGATGAGGCCTTTATCAGAATCTTTAACTGTAAAAATGTTTTCCCAATTTGTTACTTCCCTTTTAATCTTGTTTGCATTAGTTTTGTTTGTGCAGAAACTTTTAAATTTGGTGTAATCAAAATTTTCTATTTTGTGATCAATAATGGTCTTTAGTTCTCCCTTGGACACAAACTCCTTCCTCCTCCACAAGTCTGAGAGGTAAACCATCCCATGTTCTTCCAATTTATTTATGATTTCGTTCTTTATGCCTAAATCTTGGACCCATTTTGATCTAATCTTAGTATGTGGTGTTAAATGTGGGTCCATGCCTAGTTTCTGCCATACTAATTTCCAGTTTTTCCAGCAGTTTTTGTCAAATAATTAATTCTTATCCCAAAATTTGGGATCTTTGCGTTTGTCAAACACTAGATTGCTATTTTTATTCACTATCTTGCCCTGTGAACCTAACCTATGCCACTGATCACCTAGTCTATTTCTTAGCCAATACCAAATGGTTTTGGTGACTGTTGCTTTATAATACAGTTCTAGATCAGGTACAGCTAGACCACCTTCACTTAATTTTTTTTTCATTATTTCCCTTGAAATTCTTGACCTTTTGTTGTTCCATATGAATTCTGTTGTTATTTTTTCTAGGTTATTAAAATAGTTTCTTGGAAGTCTGATTGGTATAGCACTAAATAAATAGATTAGTTTAGGGAGTATTGTCATCTTAATTATATTCGCTCGGCCTATCCAAGAGCACTGAATCTCTTTCCAATTATTTAAATCTGACTTTATTTTTGTGGCAAGTGTTTTGTAATTTTGCTCATATAATTCCTGACTCTCTTCCCAAATATTTTATACTATTGACCGTTATTTTGAATGGAATTTCTCTTTGTATCTCTTGCTCTTGGATTGTGTTAGTAATGTATAAAAATGCTGAGGATTGACCTTCCGGGCAAGATGGCGGCGTGGAGGCAGACAGCTGCTTGAGCTCCTCGTTTTCTCTCAGAACTTACTTCATGACAAGCCTCTGACTTAATTCTTGACCCAGAAAGAAATCCACAAATAATCACCAAGAGAAGACATCCTTGAAAGTCGCCAGAAAAAGTCTGTGTTTGCTCGGGGGAGGGTCTTTCTGTCTCCATTTAGCTTTCGCCAAAGAACTATCATATCAAACTTCTCTAGTATTCTATTTACCTCTTTGACTTCTTTCTTATTTATTTTGTGGTTTGATTTATCTAAATCTGAGAGTTCAAGGTTGAGATCTCCCACTATTATAGTTTTGCTATCTATTTCCTCTTGCAGCTCTCTTAATTTCTCTTTTAAGAATTTAGATGCTGCACCACTTGGTGCATATATGTTTAATATTGATCCTGTTTCATTATTGATGCTGCCCTTTAGCAGGATATAATGCCCTTCCTTATCTCTTTTAATTAGATCAATTTTTGTTTTTGCTTGATCTGAGATGAGGATGGCTACTCCTGCTTTTTTGGTTTTGCCTGAAGCATAATAGATTCTGCTCCACCCTTTTACTTTTAGTTTGAATGTATCACCCAGTTTCAGGTGTGTTTCCTGTAAACAACATATAGTAGGATTCTGACTTTTAATCCAGTCTGCTAACTGCTTCCTCTTTATGAGGCAGTTTGCCCCATTCACATTTATGGTTAGAAGGACTAATTCTATATTGCTTGCCGTCCTATTAACCCCTGCTTATGCTTTTCCCCTTTCCTTCCCTCTTACCCCCCCTACCCAGTACTAAACTTGTGAACACCACTTGCTTTTCACAGTCCTCCCTTTGTAGTATCCCTCCCCCACCTTAAAGTTCCTCCCCTTATTTTACCCCTTTTCCTCGAAATTACTGTATTCCCTTCCCCTTAGCTTACTCCTTCCCTTTCACTTTTCAATGAAGTGGAAGAAGTTTCACCATAAATCGAATATGTCTATTGATACACGCTATGTTCATCTCCCTCCTTTCTTTCTCTCAGATATAATAGGTTACCTTTGCCTCTTCATGAGATGTAGTACCACCACTTTACACTTTTTTATGACATAATCTCCTTTCCACCTCTAGTTTCTAAGACAAATTGTACATATGTTCTTTACATATTTTTTTGACAGAAGTATAGTTCTCAAGATTTCTTTTTACCTTTTTAGAAATCTCTTGAGTTCTGTATTTGAAGATCAAACCTTTTATGTAGGTCTGGTTTTTTCATCAAAAATAGATGGAATTCATTTATTTCGTTAAATGTCCATCTTCTTCCCTGGAAAACGATGCTCATTCTTGCTGGGTAAGTTATTCTTGGCTGCATACCAAGTTCCTTAGCCTTTTGGAATATCATGTTCCAGGCCCTGCGTTCTTTTAATGTGGACGCTGCTAGATCCTGTGTTATCCTTATTGTGGATCCTCCATATCTGAATTGTTTTTTTCTAGCAGCTTCCAATATCTTTTCCTTTGTCTGATGGTTCTTGAACTTGGCCACTATATTTCTTGGCGTTTTGATTTTAGGGTCCCTTTCAGTAGGTGATCGATGAATTTTTTCAATGTCTATTTTACCCTCTGTTTCCAGAATGTCTGGGCAGTTCTCTTTGATAATTTCCTTGAAAATGGTGTCCAAGCTCCTTTTTTCCTCACATTTTTCAGGAAGTCTGATTATTCTCAAATTGTCTCTCCTGGATCTGTTTTCCAGGTCTGTTGTCTTTCTAGTAAGGTACTTGACATTCTTTTCAATTGTTTCATTTCTCTGGTTTTGCTTGACTACTTCATGGTTTCTCCTTGAGTCATTCATTTCTACTTGTTCCAGTCTAATTTTCAATGATGTATTTTCTTCACTCACTTTTTTTATATCTCTTTGTAATTGTCCAATTGAGTTTTTATCTTCTATGGAATTTTTTTCCATTTTATCCATTTTATTTTTTAGAGAGCTGTTTTCTTTTTCCAGCTCACTAATCCTGTTTTCCTTGGAGTTGTTTACCTTTTCCAGCTCACTAATCTTGTTTCTCAATGATTTGATTTCTTTATCCACTCTGTCTTTAAATGCATGGGATGACTTCTCCAGGCTCTCTTGCCAAGCTTCCCTTTCCTTTTCCCATTTCTCTTCCAGCTCTCTTGTGAGAGCCTTTTTGATTTCCTCTATGAGGTTCTTTTGTATTGAGGAGCAGCTTATATCCCTCCCAGGGGATACATCTGGGGACATTCTGTTCCTAGTCTCCTCAGCATTTGAAGTCTGCTCCCTCTCCACACAGAAGCTGTCAATGGTTAGAGCCCTTTTGAATTTTTTGTTCATTTTGTCAGAGTAGGAATCAAAGAAAACAAATTGACAAGAGAAACAATTGGTCTGTTTTGCGGGGGATGGGGCTGGATGGTATTAATGGGCTTCCTCTACAGACTGGGGGTAGGGCAGAGAGCCACTAACAGAACAGCAATGACTGTACTGAGTCTGTGCTCAGAGGCTCCGAGAACGCACTGAGTCAGTCCAGGTGGGGGTTGGGGGTGGCCGGGTTCTGAGAGACACTAGCTTTCTGGGGTTTTAACCTTCACCTCCGGTGTTTACACCCTCTCCACTGATCCTAGCTTGCTGCCAAGACGGAGTATCCACACTGGGGTAAAAGCCTTTTCGCAGAAATGGCAGAGATTGTACCCCCTCCCCCTCAGGTCTGAGCTGTGTGAGCTGCCTGTCTCACTCTGGCTGCCTGCCCTCAGTCTGCGCCCAGTCTGTTTAACCCTCCCCCGAGCAAACACAGACCTTTTCTGGCGACTTTCAAGGATGTCTTCTTTTGGTGATTATTTGTGGATTTCTTTCTGGGTCAAGAATTAAGTCTGAGGCTTGTCATGAAGTAAGTTCTGAGAGAAAACGAGGAGCTCAAGCAGCTGTCTGCCTCCACGCCGCCATCTTGGCCAGAAGTCTAAAACTGAAATTTTTAAAATAAAAGTGAAGATTAATAAAATTGAAAGTAAGAAAACTATTGAATTAATAAATAAAATTGAGAGTTGGTTTTATTAAAAAATCAACAAAATAGATAAATCTTTAGTTAATTTTATTAGAAAAAGGGAAGAAGAAAATCAAATTGTTAGTATCAAAAATGAAAAAAGTGAACTTTTCACCAATGAAGTGGAAATTAGAGCAATAATTGGAATTATTTTGCTCAATTTTATGTCAATAAATTTGATAATCTAACTTAAATGGAGGAATACTTACAAAAATATACACTGCCCACGTTAACAGAAGAGAAAACAAATTATTAAAATAGTACCATTTTAGAAAAAAGAAATAGAAAAAGCCATCCACTCCCTAAGAAAAAATCTCCAGGGCCAGATGGATTTACATGTGAATTCTATCAAACATTTAAAAAAACAACTAATTCCAATACTATACAAACTATTTTTAAAAATAGGGAAAGAAAGAGTCCTACTACATTCCTTTTATGACACATTTATGATGTTAATATCTAAACCAGGTAGGGTGAAAACAGATAAAGAAAATTATAGACCAATTTTCCCAATGCATATTGATGCAAAAATCTTAAATAAAATATTACAAAAAGTCATTCTCAGTGTAATACACTATGACTAAATAGAATTTATACCAGGAATGCAGAGCTAATTCAATAATAGAAAAACTATTAGCATAATTGACTATGACAATAACCAAATTAACAAAAATCATATGATTATCTCAATAGATACAGAAAAAAAAAATTGATAAAATCCAACACCCATTCCTGTTAAAAACACTAGAAAGTATTATATTAAATGGAATTTTCCTTAAAATGATCAATAGCATCTATTTAAAACCATCAGCAAGCATAATATGTAATGGGGACAAACTAGAGGCATTCCTAATAAGATCAAGGGTGAAACAAGATTGCCCACTATCATCATTACTATTCAATATTGTATTAGAAAAGCTACCTTTGACAATAAAAGAAGAAGGGGGGGAAATTGAACACAAGGTTTTGCAAGAGACAATGTTGAAAAATTATCCTTGAATATGTTTTGAAAATGAAAAAAAACTTTAATAAAAATATAGGTGGGTGCCATCTTTCTTCATGAATTCAAGACTTTCTGTATTTTCTAAACCTATCAGCTAATCATTTCCTACATCACAGCAATATCCCAACCTTACACCTGTTTTAAATAGTCTAAAACAATATTAATATGGCTGATATAGTATAGTGCCCTTATTTTCTTTTATTTTCTATTTAATCTTTTGGTAATAAAATCCCAAAAGTCTGGCAATTCATTGAATATCCATTATTTTTTTTTGTCCAAGATTATGCTTAACTTTGCTAAATTAATCCCATTCTTTTACTCTTCAGTATATAGTGTTCTAAGACTTATGATCTTTTAGTGTAGCTACTGCCAGGACTTGTGTGATTCTAATTGTAACTCCACCATATTTGAATTTTTTCCTTGTTGCTCATATTTTCTTTTTAAGCTTTTTTTTGGGAAAGTTACTATGATATTCCTGTAGATTTTCTTCCTAGGATCTCTTTCAGCTGGTGATTGGGGTGGAGGATGATGCCTATGACATCAGGTCCTCTTTCAGTTCTTCTCTTTGTCCTATAATTGAAACCAAGAACTCCATCCTCCTGTAAGTGCTACATCCAGAAGCAGCACTTCTGTACTCACTTGGCATGTGCTAGTTCTTTTACATCCAGGGCCAGGTCTCAGCAGCACAACCTGGTATCCCTTATGAGCAAAGGTTTCCTCAATCTTTTCTGGATCAAACATCTGACTGCCCACACTGTACAGGAGGTGAAAAATTCCTGTGAAAGTCTGAAGCCAAGGCTATACCCCAAATCACCTAGTCCCAGGGCTCACTCCTTTGTATTTCAGTGGAGCTAGCTTGGAGGTGCTTACACTTCCCATGGCCCAAATCTCCATCCTAGGATCTTTCTTCTGATCTTCTCCACTTGTCCCAGGATGATCACTGTTCTGACTGGACTCTTGTTTATTTTTACTGCTTTTTTGTTCACCCAAAGGTGCTATTTTGTCTTATTTGTGGGTAAAATCTGTAGAGTTTGGAATAGATTAGAAAATTCTAATCTATTCTGTCATGTTCCAAGAATCCTTTCCAATATTTTACATTTAAAATCTATCTATCTGTCTCTGTCTGTCTATCTCTATATGCATACATATCTCTATCTCATTTGACCTAATGCAGTTAAATTATTCTTAAAAATTAAAATTGTTAAGATCTTCTTGTATTATTATTTCACATATGAAGTTGATTCACCAGCAAGTGTGCTAGGCAGCCCAGTTGACCTTCACCTAGATCAGGGGTCAGCAAAACTATGGCTCAGAGCCAAATCCTGCTAGTAGCTTATTTGTTTATGGCCCTAGCTAAGCAAAAAAGGAAACCAATAATGAATGGATGAATAGATAAATTAATGAATGCACAAATAAATAAATGAATAGATAATTTACATATTACCATAAAGTTTTATTCTACTTAATAATGTATAAACTGCTCAGCTCATATGCATATAAAAATAGGCGATGGGGAGTAGTTTGTCAATAGTGATAGGGAACTCATTATTAATTTTAGATTAATAATTTTGAATAGAATTGGGATGGGAGCTGAAACTCTTTTAGTCACCATTATAGAATGTCCTTCAGGTTGACATTGGTTCATTCATTTGTCTGGCTATTTAATCACTTCTGAATTCACTAGCCATATCGTTATCTGTCCTGTTTATCTCTTCCTTAAGGATATGGTGAGATATATTTTTAAATAGCTTGCTGAAATCCAGGTATAGTTAGTTATGCCATAATGTGTTTTAAAAAAGTGAATTTTTCTACCACATTTGATATTTTTTAGAGAACTATTTTGAACATAACATGAATTTCTAGTTTGCTTCTGCATTATTTCTTCCTTGAGAAGGTAAAAAAGTAGAAAATGGCAACTTTTCATAATAACCCAGAAGTTACAAGTTTTTCATGCCAAATTCCACAAGCAAACTTTATGCCTTTTTTCAAAGTACAGTGCTATATTTATTGTATATTTTCTGGATCTATGAGCTAAGGGCTCTGAATCACTCTGACTTCTACTCCCATGCCTCATTCCCTCTGGACATAGCTTCTGGTCAGGAATTATGGACTTTTTACTTTATTCCTGTAGTCTTGGGAAAAGCTCCAGAAGTGGCCAATGTTTATTGTAGTATTTATAGCTTTCTTAATCATTTAAGACATAGATGTATATAACTTACTGTTATTTTTATCAGGTTCTTATCATATAAAATTTTTGTTCAGTTCCAAATTCTCTCTCTGACTTCCATAACTTCCTTATTCACTGAGAAACCATAGATATTCATTATACATGCAAAGTCATGCAAAACATTTTCACGTTAATCATGTTGCCAAAAAAGCAAGAAAAATAAAATGAAAAAAAAATGCTTCAATCTGTATTCAGATTTCATCTCTATTCTCTAGAGTTAAATATCATTTTTTCTATCACAACTCCTTCAGAATTTCCATGAATTATTATTCTGATTAAAGCAACTAATTCTTTTGCATCTGATTATTGTTATAACATTGCCATTACTACATATAATGTTTTCCTAATTCTGCTCACTTTACTTTGCATAAGTTCATATAAGTCTTCCCAGATTTTTCTGAAGTGTTCCCTTTTTTTCATTTTTATAGTATAATGCTATTCCATAAGAATTATATATCACAAATTACTTTTGTCTGGCTAATTATTTGTTAATTTAATAAATTAATTGAAATTAATTAAATTTAATCAATTAAAATTTTAAAGCATTCTTCAATTGATGGGTATTCCCTCAATTCCCAATTTTTTTTGGATACCACAAAAACAAAGTTTATAAATGGTTTTCTATTTATGGGTCCTTGTCATTTTTTTCTCTTTGATATATAGACCTAATAGTGGTATTGCTGGGTCAAAGTATGCACAGTTTTATAGGCCTCAGGCATGACTGAGCTAATTGATTTTAATGTAATTCTCAGAATGTCTAAGGTTCACAAGATAGCCTGGGTTCCATTATTGTCTTCCATCAGCTAATGAAATTCTCTCTTCCAAGAGACAGAAACAGAGAGAGACAGAGGTATTCAAACTTCTTTTTATTTTTTATTTTATTTATTTTTATTAAAATTTTTATTTACAAAGCATATTCATGGATAATTTTTCCAATATTGACCCTTGCAAAACTTTTTGTTTCAAAATTTTCCCCTCCTTTCCTTCATCCCCTTCCCTAGCTGGCAGGTAGTCCAATACATGTTAAATATGTTGAAATATATGTCAAATGCAATATATATATATGTATATATATTTACACAGTTATCTTGCTGCACAAGAAAAATCAGATCAAGAAGGAAGAAAAAAAAACTGAGAAAGAAAGCAAAATGCAAGCAAATAACAACAGTGAGAGTGAGAATGCTATGTTGTGTTTTGCACTCACTTCCCATAGTCTTCTCTCTGGGTGTAGATGGCTCTCTTAGTCACTGGTGTTGATACTTCTTAAAAAAGATTATTGGATATTAATATCTTGTTAATGCATTAACATCTCATCTTCTGTGATTGATTCATCTGGGAGAATCTCTTCCCTTATGTTGTTTTTATGATTATTCATAATAATAAACAATAATCATAATAATCAAAGAAACCAAATCATTCTGGGCAAACATTTTTATTTTTAAAAATAAAATTTTATTACATCTATTTTTACATTATTTACACTTTCTGATGAAACTAACTCTTCTCTTTCTCCAGAAAGTTATCCCTGATAACAAAACATAGAAAAGAAGGAAAAAATAATTAAGCAAATATAATCAACCTGTTTTTAAAAAAGTTTAGAGTGGGACAAAATGCAGTATTCCACATCCATTGTCTTCTCATCCCTGCAAAAGAACAAATGGGAGATGCCATTTAATTTCTTATCTTTGGGATCAAGATCTGCATTACAATTCCACAGACTTCAGTTTCACTTATTGCTAATATTTTCCATTGCAATATATAGTTTATTCACATCCAATACTTTGTATGTTTTTCTCTTTCTAATTCCAGTTATTATATGAGTTCTTTGGGGACAAGGACTGTCTTACTTTTCTTTGTATTCTTGGCACTTAAAACAAGAGATTGGCACATAGTAAACACTTAATAAATGTTTATTGACTAATTGTGTTATTTTTTCCCTAATTTTGATGATTCATAATTTCATATATCTTCTCATGGAATTCTATTTTGCTTATATTAATCATTTATTATGGCAAAGTTATACTCCATTAATTCATGTATTATAATTTAGTCATTCCCCAAATGATGGGCATCTACTTGTTTCTAATTCTTTGCTGCTAGAAAAAGGGATTGCTATAGATACTTATTTTTTATGATGCCCCTCTCTGCCCTTGGCCTCCTTGAGATATATATCTAGCAGTGACATCTCTGAAACGTGAATTAATTTGTTTTTCAAGAAGCTATATTGGGGCTTCTAATGATCACGACTTTTTTCTTTTGTAATAAGAGCATTTGGTTAATATTTATATGGTGCTTTAAGGTTTGCAAAGTGCTTTACATATATCTTCTCTTTTGAACCTCTCAACAACTTTGGGTGATAGGTACTATTATAATCTTCATTTCATAGATGAGTGACCTGGTGACAGAAAGATTTGTGTTCAATCCACCTTCACACTCACTAGCTTTATGACCTTACATAAGATATTTAATGTTTCTGAGTTTTAACTTCATCATCTGTAAAATGGGAGTGATGATATCTGTTGCACTTTATCTCTTTTTCACAATATCATTTTATTTTATTCCAAATACATATATAGTTTTCAACATTCATTTTTGTAATAATCTGTGCTCCAAATTTTTCTTCCTCTCTCTCTTACCTCTCCCATCCCCAAGACAACTGCTATAGGTTAAATATATGCAATCCTTTTAAACATATTTCCATATTTATCATGTGCAAAAAAATAAGACCAAAAGAGGAAAAACATGAAAAAGAGAACAAACAAAAAGTGAAAATACTATGCATTCAATCCACATTCACAGTTCCATACACATAGACCCATAGTTCTTTCTCTGCATGCGGATGACGTTTTCCAGCCCTAGTCCATTTGGAATCATCTTGAATCACTGCACTGATTAGAAAAGCCAAATCTATCACATTGATCATCACATAATCTTTTTGTTAATGTGTCCTATGTTCTCTTGGTTCTGCTCACTTCACTCAGCATTAGTGTTTGGGCAAGTCTTTCCAGGCTTTTCTGAAATCAGCCTGCTCATCGTTTCTTACAGAACAGTAATATCCCCTTACATTCATGTGCCATAATCTGTTCATTCATTCACTAGCTGATGGGCATCCGTTCACTTTCCAGTTCCCTGCCACTACAAAAAGAGCTGTATAGCCCTTTATCTCATAGGGTTGCTATGAAGCTCAGCTGAGGTAATATAAAGTGCCATAAGTGGTGTTGGATGAATATGCTATTTAATAGTGACCCCCTGCAATGTCTGATTCATTGGTTGCAGTGACCAAACAGCCCTTGTTCTCTCTACTTCCTCAAACCAAGAAGAAAACAGGGTATCATTGAATTAAAAATCAATTGGCAATGGGCTGAAGTATTTAAGTTATCCACCAGGTGGCACCCGCCTATGGCCACTAACCAGGGTTCTCCTAGCTCAAGCACGGGATGTGCTTCCCACAAGCATCTCTGGACAATAGCATTGAGCAGTTTACCCCAAAAAGCATGTACTGTCTGGATTTTGATGTGGGCTCAACATGAAATATTGTTCAGAAATATTAAAAAAATTTAGAAAAAGTCATTACTTGTCTACCTTGCCTCTGGAATTTCTTGTGTCTATCTCAGTATATTTCTATATTTATAGTACATATGGCCAGTCTTTGATCACATATTTTGTTCTACATGACAAAAAAGCATAAGAGAAAAGATTGAAATATGATTGCCAAGACTAAACCTTTTGCTTCCTATATGGAATGGGAATAAATGGAAAAGTACTTGAGTCTGAATGGGTCCAGGACTAGAATAATGAAAATAAGCCTTTTCATTAGACTTTGAGGTTTTTCCAACAGCTGCTAGTCTTGGAACCTGGTCAAGTTTTTTTCTTTTTTTTATTGGTTCCTGATTTTCCTCTTTGATTCTAAGCTTCTATGGGCTTTAACCCTACTTCTAACCTGGGTCCAGACTCAGCTCTCTTATATGATTTGCCTTTGCCTAACACTACCCTAATTGCTCCTTGTATCTTAGCAGAAAATCTAGGAAGTCTGTCATAAGGTCTGGGGCACTTCTGCTTCAAGGAAGCACCAAAAATGAAGAGTCACTATCATTCTTGCTGACCCACATCTGTTCTCATTCTCAAGGTAAAAGGTCTGACTATCAAAAGGTGCAAACATAGATCTATGTGCCCAAACACAAAATCCCACCATGTTTCTCTGTCCTCTTGCACAGCTTTGCTCTCTCACCATAGTTTGCCCAGAGAGGGAATCTGAAATTAGAAGCATTATTTTTCTCCCTGCTCCCCAAATTGTCATGACCTTGGACTTAGGTAGGGGCATGGGGAAGCTTAAATGAGACAATGATTGTAAAGCAATTTGCAAACCTTAAAATACTACATAAATGAAGTTGTGGTTAGCCTCTAGTCTGAGAATGACTTAATTTTCTGAGTATTCTACTGTACTTCTGTTGAGCTCAAACAATGTTTATAAAGCATTAGAGAGGATTGCTGGCAAATGTTTAACAGCTGGCTGGAGAAATGCCTATACACACAAACTTTTAAATTTAATCTCCATTATTTACACTATCTTAAGTCTAGACAATAAACAAAACAATAAAACCCTGATAGGTATCCAATGATGATTTCTAAAGTATAAATGCTCACACTGAAAATTTAACAAGTTAAGTTCTGGCTTAGGACACACCTGGTCTTAGAGAAGATAAGGTTAAGAGGGTTAAGAAGGCATTGTAACGTGCTCTCCTGGCAATTACAATTACTAGTCTATCCTAGACCCACCAGAGTACCTTTGACCACTGTCCTTTGCAGTGTGAACTTGACCCGGCTCGCCTCCTCTGAGGCCTGCAAAGGTCTCTGGCCACGATCTCTTGAATCTATAGCTTAATAACCGGTAGCACGCTCAAGAACAGCGATGTGTAATCTTAAAAGCCTTTATTATACCTGCTCACATAATGCCCTAACTGATGCCCTGACTTGTCAGCTCCCTAGTGAACACCTGGTCAGAAGACCCACGTGTTCACTACCAAAATCCTTACCTCTTTTGGCTATCCATCTTGGCTTGGCTACGCAGGCTAGGGAGCCAGGGTGAAGAGTGCCAGGTTAAAGAGAGCAACTGCTGCCTGCAGTGGGCTTATAAAGGGCCTGTGAGGTCACACACACAGCCAATCAGCGAGAGATCTCCCATTATGAAGCTATCTCAAAATGGACAGGATCCCACCTACAACGCAGTCCTAATATCCACAGAAATTACTTCTGGGCCTCAATCTCCCGAGGCAATGTGATGCTGCCCATTTAAAGAGCTCTTACAAGGCATGGCATGAATACTGGTTATATATAAAAACGACAACTATTCTGAAGGATTTGGCATTTTCTCTTTCTTCTTCTGAACAATTTTTTTTTCAAATAAGAAAAATTGAGCCATTCAGGCTATTGGCTTTTGGGAACTTATGGCCAGTCAAGATGTATGTGAAATTTTAGTATTAAAGAAGACTTCTTGACGTGCTCCCTTTCTTGGAGGTAAGGCCTGGAATAGATTATAATCTATTTCTCACTAATCCAATGTAATTAGGAGAATAAATAATCATATTCAATCATGCTGCCTTTCCTCAGGCAGGCCTATAATGAATGGAGACTGATTGAGTAAACCCAAAGATTCTTTGGCAAAGGGCAAAGAGCAAAATTTAAGGATCAAAAAAAGTAAGGATTAAGGAACAAAGCCAAGATTCAGATTCAAGTCCTGTAGTAGAGATTGGACAGAGCTTCTTAGGTTATTCTATCACTCTATAAAAGAGAAAATAGGCATAGAAGAGAAGCAGCTTCATCACAGTCAAACAGGTCTTGCAAATAAGTGTTCAAGCTACCTACTAGGAATCTGGATGTTTAAACTCATTAATTTTGCTTTCATGGAAGACTTTGGATTTAAATAGGGTAAATTTCTCTGGGGATCTGTGACTTCACAGGATTCATTTCAGCCAAGTTACCTAACTGATCAACTCTCCTATAATTTCTTACGTCCGTGATATTGGTCATGCTTTTTCCTACAGAAGGAAAGAAACAATTCTTAAGAGCCTACTAAATAATTGGTATCATGCTAAGTGTTTTACAAATATTATTTCATTTCAAATTGTATGTCTTGTAGATATCTTAAATTCAACATATCCAAAATTGCACTCATTATTATTCTGTAACTGACATATATTATCTTTCAACCAAAAAATTCTTCTGTCTCCTGAATTTACCTTTTATTGCTTACCATTCTTCTCATTCAAATTAACTCAAATTTAAAACTTAAGAATCATCCTTGAACTTCACTCACTCTAACCTTTCTTCTCTCACCCTCATCACTGGTCAATTGCTGTTGTTTCTGTGTTTAGAATATCATTCCTATTTCCTCCCTTTTTCCTCTGACATTGCCACAATCCTGATTCAGAGGCTCATCATCTCACACCTAGACTATTATAATGCCTACTTGCCACAAGCTTCTCTCTATTCAGGCAGTCCTCAACTCGGTGACCTAAATAATCTTCCTTAAAGTGCAGGTCTGACTATGTCATTCCCCTACTCAATAAACTCTATCACCTATCAAATTATAAAATACTCTGTTTGCAATTCAAAATCCTTCATAACCTCCACTTCCTTCTTCAACTTTCCAGTCTTTTTACACTCTAGTCTCTATCCATGTACTTTTTGATTGTATTCCTAACACCAGAAATTCCATTTCTAGACTCTAGGAATTTTCAATGTCTGTCCTTCTATTGTAGAATTCTCACCCTCCCTATCTCTACCTTCTTGAACTCAGTTTCTTCCAAGTCCCAGCTGAAGTCCTATCTTCTGCAAGAAACACTTCTGAGTCATTTTTATTCTTTATGTTCTCCTTATAAGATTATTTTAAAGTATTACATATTTATATGTTTATATTTATGTTTATCTCTCTAACAGTATGTATGTATATGTGTGTATACATGTTTGCATGTATGTATGTATGTATTGTTTGTAAATGGGAAATCCATTATATTGTAAGTTCCTTGAGCTTACATGTGGGTTTTTTCTTTTCTTTTCTTCCTTCCTTTCTACCTTCTTTCTCTTCTTCCTTCCTTTCTTCTTTCTTTTCTTCCTTCTTTCCTTCTTTCCTTTTTCCCTTCTCTTCCCCTTCCCTTCTGCTCCCTTTCCTCTCTCCCTCCCTCCCTCCTTTTCTTCCTCCCTCCTTCTCTCTCTTTTTCTTTCTCTCTCTCTCTCTCTCTCTCTCTCTCTCTCTCTCTCTCTCTCTCTCTCTCTCTCTCTCTCTCTCTCTCTCTCTCTCTCTGTTTCTTTCTTTCCTATAATTATTT